>NC_143037.1:70220000-70445000 GCF_057628025.1 Oncorhynchus mykiss | reverse complement strand
ATAAAAATGTTGACTCTGCTCCCCCTCCTGCTCCTCCACCCCCTCCCCCTGCTCCTCTCCCTCCTCATCCTCCTGTTTTTGATTGGCCTGAATAAAGAGTTCTAGAGTTTGACATGACTCTGAGCAGAACCACATGGATGCTGGAGATTTGTGGGCTCATGTTTCAGAGGGTTAGGGTTCCATGGGGTTAGTCTGGGTTCAGGGGTCAAAGGCTTTGTAGCCTGTGAGGTAACCTGACCTGGGTAAGGGTTTGGAGCAAAACAACAGCATTTTGACTGTGCAGTCGTTCAACACATGCAACAAACACACACACACACATGTGCGCGCACGCACGCACACATATACACACACACACACACACACACACACACACACACACACACACACACACACACACATGCAAACAAAGCTTTCAGGCTTTGCATATGCATTCCAAAAAGTCATTTTAAATTCTTTGCTCAACGTTCCCATGACAAATCTCTTTAGGATGCCCTCGTCCCCTTTTCTCACCGCCTTCCCTTTCTCCATTTCCCCCCTTTGCCAAACCCCCTGTTGCTCTCTCTTCCCCTGCCTCTCTCTCTTCCCCTGCCTCTCTCTCTTCCCCTGCCTCTCTCTCTTCCCCTGCCTCTCTCTCTTCCCCTGCCTCTCTCTCTTCCCCTGCCTCTCTCTCTTCCCCTGCCTCTCTCTCTCTTCCTCTGCCTCTCTCTCTCTTCCCCTGCCTCTCTCTCTTCCCCTGCCTCTCTCTCTTCCCCTGCCTCTCTCTCTCTTCCTCTGCCTCTCTCTCTCTTCCCTTGCCTCTCTCTCTCTTCCTCTGCCTCTCTCTCTCTTCCCCTGCCTCTCTCTCTTCCCCTGCCTCTCTCTTCCCCTGCCTCTCTCTCTTCCCCTGCCTCTCTCTCTTCCCCTGCCTCTCTCTCTTCCCCTGCCTCTCTCTCTCTTCCCCTGCCTCTCTCTCTCTTCCCCTGCCTCTCTCTCTTCCCCTGCCTCTCTCTCTTCCCCTGCCTCTCTCTCTTCCCCTGCCTCTCTCTCTCTTCCCCTGCCTCTCTCTCTCTTCCCCTGCCTCTCTCTCTTCCCCTGCCTCTCTTTCTTCCCCTGCCTCTCTCTCTTCCCCTGCCTCTCTCTCTCTTCCCCTGCCTCTCTCTCTCTTCCCCTGCCTCTCTCTCTCTTCCCCTGCCTCTCTCTCTCTTCCCCTGCCTCTCTCTCTTCCCCTGCCTCTATCGCTTCCCCTGCCTCTCTCTCTTCCCCTGCCTCTCTCTCTTCCCCTGCCTCTCTTTCTTCCCCTGCCTCTCTCTCTTCCCCTGCCTCTCTCTCTCTTCCCCTGCCTCTCTCTCTCTTCCCCTGCCTCTCTCTCTCTTCCCCTGCCTCTCTCTCTCTCTTCCCCTGCCTCTCTCTCTTCCCCTGCCTCTCTCTCTCTTCCCCTGCCTCTCTCTCTTCCCCTGCCTCTCTTTCTTCCCCTGCCTCTCTTTCTTCCCCTGCCTCTCTCTCTTCCCCTGCCTCTCTCTCTTCCCCTGCCTCTCTCTCTCTTCCCCTGCCTCTCTCTCTCTTCCCCTGCCTCTCTCTCTTCCCCTGCCTCTCTCTCTTCCCCTGCCTCTCTCTCTTCCCCTGCCTCTCTCTCTTCCCCTGCCTCTCTCTCTTCCCCTGCCTCTCTCTCTTCCCCTGCCTCTCTCTCTTCCCCTGCCTCTCTCTCTTCCCCTGCTTCTCTCTCTTCCCCTGCCTCTCTCTCTCTTCCCCTGCCTCTCTCTCTTCCCCTGCCTCTCTCTCTCTTCCCCTGCCTCTCTCACTCTGTCCTGCTGTAGGACCATTAGGCTATATGGTTTCGATGGGATAGATAGTGTTTCAGCAATACGATTGGCCATTTTGATCCCTCTTGTTGCGAACAGTGTGGTCCGTGGGAGTGTGAGTGGTCGTTAGGGTCAGAATGGGTGTGAGGGTGAATGGTCAAACGGTTCATAGGGAGGAGACTGGTCAGTGTGGTTGAGAGTGGTCCTTGAGGTCCATAGGCGTGTAAAGCACGGTCAGATCAGGACCACTCCCTGTGCTGTGGTATTCACCCTCTGGTCCAACAATAACCACAGGCAGAACAGAACCCACTCACAGACGGGATGAGAATATACTGGAATACTGGAATATACTCTATACTCAATATCAATCTGTTTACGCAAGAGTTGGGTATATTCTCTCTCCCACTCTCTCTCTCTCTCTCTCTCTCCCTCTCACTCACTCTAATTCAATTGGCTTTCTCTCGCTCTCACTCTCAGCACCAAGTCCAGTTCCACCCTGTTCTAAAGCTCATGCCTGTCATTGGGCTCTGTTTTCAGAGATGTAAAGTTTTGAGTGAGAAGCGCTCCACTATGGAAGCCCGGACCGACTGTGTCAGGATGAATAACCGTGAACTCCCCCGGGAGGATGAGGACAGCTGAAGAGGGGGCAAGCATAGAGAGAGGGAGAAGATGAGTGAAAAAAGCCCTGAGAAAAGGAGTGTGAATTTTCCCCGGTGTTAGCGGCTGGGCAGTGGGGACACTGTATGCTTTTGTCTGCAGGCAGTGCTGAGCCAAACAGGATTAGAGGAGGAGAGGAGGCTCTAGCAACAGAACAAAGCAGCCCACAAGGCACGTGATCTGGGCATGCTGGTGCTGTAGCCCTTCCCTCTGGTTCTGCACCACCATCCAGAGAGACACACTGTAGGCCTCTTCGTCCCATACTACCAACTACCATCCAGACAGAATGGTTTCATTCATTTCATTTTGTATTATAAGCCTCCCCATCCTAATGAATGGCATTATGGTCCCTCATTAACTCACAGACATCCCTATGCGCTCACTCCTCCCTCCCTCCCTCCCTCCCTCCCTCCCTCCCTCCCTCCCACCCACCCACCCACCCACCCTCCCTCCCTCCCTCCCTCCCTCCCACCCACCCACCCTCCCTCCCTCCCACCCACCCACCCACCCTCCCTCCCTCCCTCCCACCCTCCCTCCCTCCCTCCAGCTGCTGGCTAGCTCTGCTCAATAAGATCCTATAGAATAGCCCAGAGTAGACCTCAATCACTTTCCATATGGCTGCTCTCCTCATCTACCAAGTAGTAATGAGGTACAGATGGAAACTGCCTTGTGGCTTGCCACTGCCCACTGGCCCGACGACTGGCTGGTGACTAGCCACTGCCCACTGGCCACTGGCCTGACTACTGGCTGGAGGCTAGCCACTGCCCACTGGCCTGACGACTGGTAGGTGGCTAGCCACTGCCCACTGGCCTGACGACTGGCTGGAGGCTAGCCACTGCCCACTGGCCCGACTACTGGCTGGTGACTAGCCACTGCCCACTGGCCTGACGACTGGCTGGTGGTTAGCCATTGCCCCTGGCCTGACGACTGGCTGGAGGCTAGCCCCTGCCCACTGGCCTGACGACTCTCTGGTGGCTAGCCACTGCCCACTGGCCTGACGACTGGCTGGAGGCTAGCCACTGGCCTGACGACTGGCTGGAGGCTAGCCACTGCCCACTGGCCTGACAACTGGCTGGTGGCTAGCCACTGCCCAATGCCCACTGGCCCGACTACTGGCTGGTGGCTAGCCACTGGCCTGACGACTGGCTGGGTGAGGCACTTCCCTCCCTGTGATGAGCAAACTGTTCGGGACTCCAGTCCCATCTCACTCAACACACACACCTCACCTGTGTGACCACCAACTGACAGACAAGGGTGCAGCCCACACACACAAAGACACACAAACATACACAAACACACACAAACACAGACCGGTTGGTTTGGTTCCTCAGCCCTGAGAATAAATAATAACTCCATAGCGCCAGGGTTTCCCTCTGACTGTGTAATAGCTGTAATCAAGGCTGAAATGAGCATGGCCTGCTGACACTTCCACACATCTGAAAGGAGGTGGTGTAGCTGTGCAGCTGTTCATCTGAGGCCATGGCATGGCAGACGTGTGCTTGTTGACTGGGGGCGCTCCACTGCATGGTCCTTACTATCAAAGCCTGCCAGAATGATGGCGTTCCTAATGCATTTTCCCCTTTGTGGTGAAACACAGAGGTCATATTCTGTACTGTCGCTCTGTCTATTTACTCTACTCACTCACCAGAGTTACATGACTCTGAATGTCTGTTTGTTCACGTGTAATGGCTGTGGATGTACTCTACCTATCCAATACAGTACGGCACATTCTGCCATATTCCTTATTCCTTCCTTATGGACCCTTGACTGAGGGTCCAGACAGATGGATGGTGTGTGTGTCCTCTGTTCCCTAATCAAATCACTGTGATAGCACTGTGATAGCACCCCCCCCCCCCCCAGACCTTACAAGTCTGGACACATGAGCTCGTCCCAGGACAGCCCACCCCATAGAGGAGCAATGTTTCCACAACACCCCCCCCCCCCCCCCCCCTGATCACAATGCATCTTTTAATCGTCTACACTTGTCTAAAAATGTGGTCACAATCGGAATGTGGACAAGATCAGGACAAAGGCAGCATGTTAGAACCAGGTCTGAACAGGGCTTATGTCTGTGAGTAGTTCTGACCCTCTAGGCAGGAGGAGTTGAGTAGACAGAACAGAAGTCTGTGGAACCAGTTATATAATAGTCATTTGTTGAGTGTTTGGCCATGGTAATGAAAGACACTACATCCATATGTATGTGTATACAGTGTGTATGTATTTATTTGCGTTCCCCAATGTAAACTCTCCGTCAGTAGAGGCGATTCAGACTTTTTTTCCCCTGTGCTTCTCTCCGATGTGAACGCTGTGTTGGTATTTCCTGTTTTCACTATGGAGAGATGCCCTTTGAACTCTCCAACAGGCGCTCCCCCAGGACACCCCAACTCTCGACACTCAGGGCCCCACCCCTTTTTCCCAGCATCCCTCAGAGAAACAACAACACAAATCCACTCATGGATGTTTGTTTTTAATCAATATCCCAAATGTCATTTGTATTTTCGCAAACATTTGTCTCTGACCGCCATAAGGTATTACAGTCAAATGCTTGTCCACATGGTAGCACCCTACACAACAGGCAGGCACTTAAACACACACCGCCTGAGCAACTGACACAACATTGTGTTGTTATCTATTGACCAAGGCCTTCAAAGTGTCAATGTGAGAGAGACAGAAGATAGAGAGAGAGAGAGAGAGAGAGAGAGAGAAGGAGGAGCAGGATAGACGGAGGAGGAGGATAGAGGTATGACAGACCACATATTCACCTTGCACGCCCTAATTGACAAACAAACAAACCAAAACAAAGTCTTCTCATGCTTTGTTGATTTCAAAAAGCTTTTAACTCAATTTGGCATGAGGGTCCGCTATAAGAAATTGATGGAAGGCGGTGTTGGGGGGGGGAAATACAAATTCCATACAGACACCGTTGCCCTAGAGCACACAAAAAACGATACATACCTCAGCCTAAACATCAGCGCCACAGGTAACTTCCAGAAAGCTGTGAACGATCTGAGAGACAAGCCAAGAAGGACCTTCTATGCCATCAAAAGGAACATAAATTTCAACATACCAATTAGGATTTGGCTAAAAATATTTGAATCAGTTTTAGAACCCATTGCCCTTTATGGTTGTGAGGTCTGGGGTCCGCTCACCAACCAATAATTCACAAAATGGGACAAACACCAAGTTGAGATGCTGCATGCAGAAATCAGCAAAAAATATTCTATGTAAAACGTAAAACACCAAATAATTCATTCAGAGCAGAATTAGGCCGAAAAGAGACGTTAAAATCTACAACCACCTAAAAGGAAGTGAATCCCAAACCTTCCATAACAAAGCCATCACCTACAGAGAGATGAACCTGGAGAAGAGTCCCCTAAGCAAGCTGGTCCTGGGGCTCTGTTCACAAACACAAACAGACCCCACAGAGCCCCAGGACAGCAACAGCAACACAATTAGACTCAACCAAATCATGAGAAAGCAAAAAAATATCTACTTGACACATTGGAAAGAATTTACCAAAAAACATAGCAAACTGGAATGCTATTTGGCCCTAAACAGAGAGTACACAGTGGCAGAATACCTGACCACTGTGACTGACCATAAAATTGTCAGACTCCAGTCACCCAAGTTATAGGCTGTTTTCTCTGCTACCGCACGGCAAGCGGTACCAGAGCGCCAAGTCTGGGACCAAAAGGCTCCTCAACAGCTTCTACCCCCCAAACCATAAGACTGCTGAACAATTCATAAAATCGCCCCCGGACTATTTACATTGACCCCCCCCCCCCCCCCTCTTTTTGTACACTGCTGCTACTCGCTGTTGTTTGTTACCTATGCATAGTCACTTCACCACCACCTACATGTACAGATTACCTCAACTAGCCTGTACCCCTGCACCCTGACTCTGTACCGGTGCCCCCTGTATATAGCCTCCACATTGACTCTGTACCGGTACCCCCTGTATATAGCCTCCACATTGACTCTGTAGCAGTACCACCTGTATATATCCTCCACATTGACTCTGTACCGGTACCCCCTGTATATAGCCTCCACATTGACTCTATACCGGTGCACCCTGTATATAGCCTCCACATTGACTCTGTACCGGTGCACCCTGTATATAGCCTCCACATTGACTCAGTACCGGTACCACCTGTATATAGCCTCCACATTGACTCTGTACCAGTACCCCCTGTATATAGTCTCCACATTGACTCTGTACCAGTACCCCCTGTATATAGTCTCCACATTGACTCTGTACCAGTACCCCCTGTATATAGTCTCCACATGGACTCTGTACCAGTACCCCCTGTATATAGTCTCCACATTGACTCTGTACCAGTACCCCCTGTACATAGTCTCCACATTGACTCTGTACCAGTACCCCCTGTATATAGTCTCCACATGGACTCTGTACCAGTACCCCCTGTATATAGCCTCCACATTGACTCTATACCGGTGCACCCTGTATATAGCCTCCACATTGACTCTGTACCAGTACCCCCTGTATATAGTCTCCACATTGACTCTGTACCAGTACCCCCTGTATATAGTCTCCACATTGACTCTGTACCAGTACCCCCTGTATATAGTCTCCACATGGACTCTGTACCAGTACCCCCTGTATATAGTCTCCACATTGACTCTGTACCAGTACCCCCTGTATATAGTCTCCACATTGACTCTGTACCAGTACCCCCTGTATATAGTCTCCACATTGACTCTGTACCAGTACCCCCTGTATATAGTCTCCACATTGACTCTGTACCAGTACCCCCTGTATATAGTCTCCACATTGACTCTGTACCAGTACCCCCTGTATATAGTCTCCACATTGACTCTGTACAAGTACCCCCTGTATATAGTCTCATTATTGTTGTTCTTATTGTGTTACTTTTTATTATAACTTTGTATTTTAGTCTCCTTGGTAAATATTTTCTTCTTCTTGAACTGCACTGTTGGTTAAGGGCCTGTAAGAAAGCATTTCACAGTAAAGTCTACACTGTTGGTTAATGGCTTGTAAGAAAGCATTTCACAGTAAAGTCTACACTGTTGGTTAAGGGCTTGTAAGAAAGCATTTCACGGTAAAGTCTACACTGTTGGTTAATGGCTTGTAAGAAAGCATTTCACAGTAAGGTCTACACTGTTGGTTAATGGCTTGTAAGAAAGCATTTCACAGTAAAGTCTACACTGTTGGTTAAGGGCTTGTAAGAAAGCATTTCACGGTAAAGTCTACACTGTTGGTTAATGGCTTGTAAGAAAGCATTTCACAGTAAAGTCTACACTGTTGGTTAAGGGCTTGTAAGAAAGCATTTCACGGTAAGGTCTACACTTGTTGTATTCGGTGCATGTGGCAAATAATGTTTGATTTGATTTGACCAAAAATTACGGAAAGCTTTGAATATGTACAGACTCAGTCAGCATAGCCTTGCTATTGAGAGAGGCCGTTGTAGACAGACCTGGCTCTCAAGAGAAGACAGGCTATGTGCACACTGCCCACAAAATGAGGTGAAAACTGAGCTGCACTTCCTAACCTCCTGCCAAATGTATGAACATATTAGAGACACATATTTCCCTCAGATTACACAGACCCACAAAGAATTTGAAAACAAATCCAATTTGGATAAACTCCCATATCTATTGGGTGAAATACCACAGAGAGAGAGAGAGAGAGAGAGAGAGAGAGAGAGAGAGAGAATATACCCAACTCTTGCGTAAACAGATTGATATTACACAAGCTAGTATCGATCATAGCTACATGTCATTCTCACACCCAATACAAACATACTCATACCCACATGTACATCAGCACAAAGGAAAACACACATAGATGCTGTCTAGGTCACCCGTTCTCTTGAGAGTGTGTAAGGGATGTTAGACTGATAGAAAACAAGTGAAATGACGTTTTAACAGTTAAAAATGTAGAGAAGAGAAAACAGACCAGAGGCTGTTTTTTTTAAGTGTGGAAGGATAAGTGCAGAACACGAAAGAAAGGGAGCGTGGAAATGGAGAGACGTTGAAAGATGAAGAGAAAAGTAATGAGAGAGAGTGGGGGGGGGTGAAGTAGAGTGAGGAAGACAAGGAGAGAAAGGATGAGAGGAGAATGTTTGAGAGAATGTATGAATCTTTAAGAGCAGAGAGGTGAAGTACTAGAGTAAAGGTGTAGCTAGTGATAGAAGGTTTTCTATTCTAGCAAAGTACTTCAGTCTTTGTGAGAAGGTGAGAGATGTTGTGAGAGAGGTGGAGATGAGACTTAGTGAGAGAAAAGAACAGTTGAGAGCGGTGGAGACAGACAGAAACCGAGAGGGTACTGAAGGGTACTGAAGTACCCAATGTTGGAGAAGAGGGTATTGTGGTGGTGAGAGGATGATCCTTGAGAGGACAGAGAGAGTAGAGTAGGACTGTAGTAGTGTGAGAGGAGAGGAGAGGAGAGGAGAGGAGAGGAGAGGAGAGGAGAGGGTATGTTGGTCTTTTATTCAGATCCCCATTAGCTGTTGTGAAAGCAGAAACTACTCTTCCTGGGGTTCACACAAAACATATCAAAAGAGAACCATGGTTCTCTCCCAGAAGCTTGGCTGGTGCGTAAAATCCACGAATTCAGACAAACTAAAGGTGTTATAGGTTCGCACACAAAACATGAAGCATGACATAATACAGAACGTTAATAAACAAGAACAACTCAAGGACAGAACTACATCATTTAATAATGGCAAACTTAGCCTATATATCAATACATACACACAAAATATCTCGGTCAAATAGGGGAGTGGCGCTGTGCCGTGAGGTGTTGCTTCATCTGTTTTTTTAAACCAGGTTTGTTGTTCATTTGAGCAATATGAGATGGAAGTGAGTTCCATGCAATAAGGCTCTATATAATACTGTACACTTTGTTGAATTTGTTCTGGATTTGGGGACTGTGAAAAGACCCCTGGTGACATGTCTGGTGGGGTAAGTGTTTGTGTCAGAGCTGTGTGTAAGTTGACAATGAGAACAATTTGGAATTTTCAATACATTGTTTCTTATAAAAAGAAGTGATGCAGTCAGTCTCTCCTCAACTCTTAGCCAAGAGACACTGGCAGCATAGTATTTATATCAGCCCTCTGATTACAATGAAGAGCAAGATATGCAGCTTAACTTGGTCTTTCTTTGCAGCACTTGATCATGACTGAATAATAATCAAGGTAAGACAAGACTTGAGCCAGCCAGACTTGATTTTTGTAGTGTGGTGTCAAAAAAGTGTGTATTTTTATTATGGAAAGACCACTCCCCGTCTTTACAACCATTGCATCTGTTTTGACCATGACAGTTTACACCAAGCAATTTAGTCTCCTCAACTTGTTCAACAGCTCTACATTCATTACCAGATTCAGCTGAGGTCTAGAGCTTAGGGAATGATTTCTTCCAAATACAATGCTCTTAGTTTTAGAGATGTTCAGGACCAGTTTATTACTGGCCACCCTTTCCAAAACTGACTGCAACTCCTTGTTAATGTTTTTTTGTGTGACTGTAGAAGCTGTATTTGCTGACACTTATATGGTTGAATCAACAGCATACATGGACACACAGGTTTTGTTTAATGCCAGTGGCAGGTCATTGGTAAAAATATAAAAGAGTAGAAGACCTAGAGAGCTTCCCTGTGGTACACCTGACACTACATGTTTGACATTAGAGAAGTTTCCATTAAAGAAACCCCTCTGAGTTCTATTCTATACACTACATGACCAAAAGAATGTGGACACCTGTTAGTCGAACATCTCATTCCAAAATCACGGGCATCAATATGGAGTTGGTCCCCCATTTGCTGTAATAACAGCCTCCACTCTTCCTTCCACACCGATCTGGACAAAACATTTCTGTATGGATTCTCCTGGCATCCGCCAAACCCAGATTCACCCAAGTCATAGACTATTCTCTCTGCTACCGCATGGGATGCGATAACGGAACGCCAAATCTAGGTCCAAAAGGCTCCATAACAGCTTCTACCCCCAAGTCATAAGACTACTGAACAATTAATCAAATGGCCACCCGGACTATTTACATTGACCCCCCCCCCTTTGTTTTTACACGGCTGCTTGTCACGCCCTGGCCATAGAGAGGTTTTTATTCTCTATTTTGGTTAGGCAAGGGTGTGACTCGGGTGGGCATTCTAGTTTCTTTATTTCTATCTTTTCTATTTCTTTGTTTTTGGCCGAGTGTGGTTCCCAATCAGAGGCAGCTGTCTATCGTTGTATCTGATTGGGAATCATCCTTAGGTAGTCCTTTTTCCCCTCTTTCATTTGCGGGTTCTTCATTTTGCACTAGTTGTTATTTTTGCCCTGCAGAACGTCACGTTCGTATTTTGTTTTTTGTTTTGTTGTTGTCGGTGTTCAGTTAATAAATAAATAGAATGAACGCGTACCACGCTGCGCTTTGGTCCACTTCTCCCCATGACGATCGTGACACTGCTACTGTTTACTATCTATGCATAGTCACTTTACCCCTATCTACATGTACAAATGACCTCGACTATCCTGTTTGTAGCCTTGTTGTTATTTTATTGTTACTTTTTATTTCATTTTCTACTTTAGTTTATTCAGTAAATATTTTCCTAACTCTATTTCTTGAGCTGCACTGTTGGTTAATGGCTTGTAAGTAAGCATTTTACAGTAACCTGTTGTATTTGACACGTAAAATCAAATCAAATTTGATTTGAGATTAAAGATATGACTGATAGGTGTCTGCTACCATCCTTTCCATCTAAATTGTCAATGCCAGGAGGTTTGTCATTCGGATTACAATCATTTTACCACCTCCCCCACACTAACTTTACAACATTCAAACTTACAATGCTTTTCTTTCATTATTTATGCATGAATACAATGGCTCACTGTTCATTGTTGGCATTTCCTGCCTAAGTGTGCCCACTTTGACAATGAAGTAATAATTGAAATAATTGGCAACATCGAATGGTTTTGTGATGAATAAACCATCTGATTCCTTGAAAGTTGAGTTTGTCTTTCTGACCATCATTTAATTTAATATACTCAAAAATGTATATATAATTGATCTTGGCTTCATAATAATACAATTTCTTATTTTTGTTGAGTCAGATGTGCAGCCAGACCTATTAGCCACTCCCCCCCCCCCCCCCCCCCCCCATCTCTTTTTTTTGTCATGGGATATAAGCATTTGGTTGTTATTTTACCTGAAATGCACAAGGTCCTCTAGTCTAACAATTAATCCACTGATAAAAGGGTAAACCAAGTTTGTTTCTAGTAATCTCTCCTCCTTCAGGCTTCTTCTTCTTCTTCAGAATGTATATGGCGGTTGGCAACCAACTTTAAGGTGCATTACCACCCCTAACTGGACTGGAGTGTGGACCTCCGTTCATCTTTCAATCACCCACATGGGTATATGCTCCTAAAAACCAATGAGGAGAATGGAGAGGCTGGACTTGCAGCGCGTCAAGCATCAGAAATAGAACCAAGTTCTATTTGTGTGTGTCAAGAATGGAACTGTGGGAAGCATTGAAGTCAATGTGGGCCAGCATCCCTGTGGAACACTTTCGACACCCTGTAGACTCCATACCCCAACAAATTCAGGTTGTTCTGAGGTCAAAAGGGAAGGTGCAACTCAGTATTAGAAAGGTGTTTCTAATGTTGGTATAGTCAGTGGGTTGGTACAGTGCCTTGCAAAAGTATTCACCCCCCTTGGCATTTTTCCTATTTTGTTGCATTATAATTTAATTTAAATTTATTTTTATTTGGATTTCATGTAACGAACATACACAAAATAGTCCAAATTGGTGAATTGAAATGAAAAAAATGACTTGTTTCAAAGAGTTATACAAAATAAAAAATGGAAAAGTGGTGTGTGCATATGTATTCACCCCCTTTGCTATGAAGCCCCTAAATGAGATCTGGTGCAACCAATTACCTTCAGAAGTCACATAATTAATTAAATAAAGTCCACCTGTGTGCAATCTAAGTGTCACATGATCTGTCACATGATCTCAGTATATATACACCTGTTCTGAAAGGCCCCAGAGTCTGCAACACCACTAAGCAAGAGGAACCACCAAGCAAGGAGCAGCATGAAGACCAAAGAGCTCTCCAAACAGGTCAAGGACAACGTTGTGGAGAAGTACAGATCAGGGTTGGGTTATAAGAAAATATCCAAAACGTTAAACATCCCACGGAGCACCCATAAATTCATTATTTCTGAAGAATATGGCACCACAACAAACCTGCCAAGAGAGGGTCGCCCACCAAAACTCACGGACCAGGCAAAGAGGGCGTTAATCAGAGAGGCAACAAAGAGACCAAAGATAACCCTGAAGGAGCTGCAAAGCTTCACAGCGGAGATTGGAGTATCTGTCCATAGGACCACTTTAAGCTGTACACTCCACAGAGCTGGGCTTGGAATAGTGGCCAGAAAAAAATAAGCAAACATGTTTGGTGTTTCCCAAACATATGGAAGAAGGTACTCTAGATGAGACTAAAATTGAGCTTTTTGGCCATCAAGGAAATGCTATGTCAGGCGCAAACCCAACACCTCTCATCACCCCGAGAACTCGATCCCCACAGTGAATGGTGGTGGCAGTATCATGCTGTGGGGATGGTTTTCATTAGCATGGACTGGGAAACTGGTCAGAATTGAAGGATGGCGCTAAATACAGGGACATTCTTTTTTAAATTGTTTTACCCCTTTTTCTCCCCAATTTCTTGTTATCCAATTGTTGTAGTAGTTACTATCTTGTCTCATTGCTACAACTCCCAAACAGGCTCAGGAGAGACGAAGGCTGAATGTCATGCGTCCTCCGATACACAACCCAACCAGCCGTACTGCTTCTTAACACAGCGCGCATCCAACCCGGAAGCCAGCTGCACCAATGTGTCGGAGGCTACACCGTGCACCTGGCAACCTTGGCTGGCGCGCCCTGCGCCCGGCCCACCACAGGAGTCGCTGGTGCGCGATGAGACAAGGAGATCCCTACCGACCAATCCCTCCCTAACCCGGACGACGCTAGGCCAATTGTGCGTCGCCCCACAGACCTCCCGGTCGCGGCCGGTTACGACAGAGCCTGGGCGCGAACTCAGGGACTCTGATGGCACAGCTGGCGCTGCAGTACAGCGCCCTTAACCACTGCGCCACCCGGGAGGCCACAGGGACATTCTTGAGGGAAACCTGTTTCAGTCTTCCAGAGATTTGAGACTGGGACCGAGGTTCACCTTCCAGCAGGACAATGACCCTAAGCATACTGCTAAAGCAAAACTTGAGTGGTTTAAGGGGAAACATTTAAATGTCTTGGAATGGCCTAGTCAAAGCCCAAACCTCAATCAAATTGAGAATCTGTGGTACGACTTAAAGATTGCTGTACACCAGCGGAACCCATCCAACTTGAAGGAGCTGGAGCAGTTTTGCCTTGAATGGGCAAAACTCCCTGTGGTTAGATTTGCCAAGCTTATAGAGACATACCCCAAGAGACTTGCAGCTGTAATTGCTGCAAAAGGTGGTTCTACAAAGTATTGACTTTGAGGGGATGAATAGTTACGCAAGCTCAAGTTCTGTTTTTTTTTGTCTTATTTCTTGTTTGTTTAAACACTAAAAAATAAGTGTTAGGCATGTTGTGTAAATCAAATGATACAAACTTCCCAAAAATCCATTTTAATTCCAGGTTGTAAGGCTACAAAATAGGAAAAATGCCAAGGGGGGTGAATACTTTCACTAACCACTGTACCAACACCTCCCCCATAAGCATTCCTGTCTTTTCTATAGATGTTATATCCTTGTATTGCTACTGCTGTATCATCAAAGGAATTATCTAAGTAGTCTCATAAATGGCTAATATATTAATGTTATCTGATGTTAGCAAGTTATTGATTTCATTAACCTTATTTCTAAGGCTACATATATTAATATGGGCTTCTCACATGCTGAGATTCTATCAGAGAGGAGAGAGGCTGAGCTGGAACAGATCACATACCAGCTACTGTAACACTAGGGAAGGAGAAGGGCTACAGCACCGGCCCCCGCCTTTCTTTCCTCCTCTCTCTCTCTCCTTTGTTTTTCTTGCTCCCCTCTCAGTAACTCCACAGTTAAATTCAGACGCTGGTGGCAGGCTACAATTAAGAGTATCTGTGAAGAGCTCTGGAGTCTGGACTCTTGTGTTTTCACTGAAGACACTCACAGCGGTGCACAAGACATCCATCATCCTTCTGAGACGCGCCTGGCACAGGTTGTTTGTTTTCTTTTGGTTTTGAAGAGGAGGGGTTGTAGCAGCGTTCACACGGGGACTGAAGGAACCCCCGCCGTTACAACGCTGTCCCGCGCCAACACAGGGACACAGGGAGGGGGTAAGTTACCTTCTGATCTTTTTTAGGGGACAAAGACCCCCCCTCCACCCATTACGCATCTTTACTCAGGCAATGCTGAATGTAAGTGCTTTGACCTAAATGAGCATGATATGCTGATAGGCTGTATGGTGTTGTCCTCTACTTAACAGAGGCTATATGGTGTTGTCCTCTACTTATCAGAGGCAATATGGTGTTGTCCTGTACTTATCAGAGCCTGTATGGTGTTGTCCTGTACTTATCAGAGCCTGTATGTTGTTGTCCTCTACTTATCAGAGGCTATATGGTGTTGTCCTGTACTTATCAGAGCCTGTATGGTGTTGTCCTGTACTTATCAGAGCCTGTATGTTGTTGTCCTCTACTTATCAGAGCCTGTATGTTGTTGTCCTCTACTTATCATAGGCTATATGGTGTTGTCCTCTACTTATCATAGGCTATATGATGTTGTCCTCTACTTATCATAGGCTATATGGTGTTGTCCTCTACTTATCATAGGCTATATGGTGTTGTCCTCTACTTATCATAGGCTATATGGTGTTGTCCTCTACTTATCGGAGCCTGTATGGTGTTGTCCTCTACTTATCAGAGCCTGTATGTTGTTGTCCTCTACTTATCATAGGCTATATGGTGTTGTCCTGTACTTATCAGAGCCTGTATGTTGTTGTCCTCTACTTATCAGAGGCTATATGGTGTTGTCCTGTACTTATCAGAGCCTGTATGTTGTTGTCCTCTACTTATCATAGGCTATATGGTGTTGTCCTCTACTTATCATAGGCTATATGGTGTTGTCCTGTACTTATCAGAGCCTGTATGGTGTTGTCCTGTACTTATCAGAGCCTGTATGTTGTTGTCCTCTACTTATCAGAGGCTATATGGTGTTGTCCTCTACTTATCAGAGGCTATATGGTGTTGTCCTGTACTTATCAGAGCCTGTATGGTGTTGTCCTCTACTTATCAGAGCCTGTATGTTGTTGTCCTCTACTTATCATAGGCTATATGGTGTTGTCCTCTACTTATCATAGGCTATATGGTGTTGTCCTCTACTTATCATAGGCTATATGATGTTGTCCTCTACTTATCATAGGCTATATGGTGTTGTCCTCTACTTATCATAGGCTATATGGTGTTGTCCTCTACTTATCATAGGCTATATGGTGTTGTCCTCTACTTATCATAGGCTATATGATGTTGTCCTCTACTTATCAGAGCCTGTATGTTGTTGTCCTCTACTTATCAGAGGCTATATGGTGTTGTCCTCTACTTATCATAGGCTATATGGTGTTGTCCTCTACTTATCATAGGCTATATGATGTTGTCCTCTACTTATCAGAGCCTGTATGTTGTTGTCCTCTACTTATCATAGGCTATATGTTGTTGTCCTCTACTTATCAGAGCCTATATGTTGTTGTCCTCTACTTATCGGAGCCTGTATGGTGTTGTCCTCTACTTATCATAGGCTATATGTTGTTGTCCTCTACTTATCGGAGCCTATATGGTGTTGTCCTCTACTTATCGGAGCCTGTATGGTGTTGTCCTCTACTTATCATAGGCTATATGGTGTTGTCCTCTACTTATCATAGGCTATATGATGTTGTCCTCTACTTATCAGAGCCTGTATGGTGTTGTCCTCTACTTATCAGAGCCTGTATGTTGTTGTCCTCTACTTATCATAGGCTATATGTTGTTGTCCTCTACTTATCAGAGCCTATATGTTGTTGTCCTCTACTTATCAGAGCCTGTATGGTGGTGTCCTCTACTTATCAGAGCCTGTATGGTGGTGTCCTCTACTTATCAGAAGCTATATGGTGTTGTCCTCTACTTATCAGAGCCTGTATGGTGGTGTCCTCTACTTATCAGAAGCTATATGGTGTCCACCTACTTATCAGAAGCTATATGGCATTGTTCTAAAAATGAGAACATGTTTACTGATGGGGGTAACAACTATTAGCCAGGATAATGTCTTACTTCCCACAGTGTTGCTTGTCTCCTATGTCTTACTTCCCACAGTGTTGCTTGTCTCCTATGTCTTTCCCTCCCCACAGTGTTCCTTGTCTCCTATGTCTTTCCCTCCCCACAGTGTTGCTTGTCTCCTATGTCTTTCCCTCCCCACAGTGTTGCTTGTCTCCTATGTCTTTGCCTTCCCACAGTGTTGCTTGTCTCCTATGTCTTTGCCTTCCCACAGTGTTGCTTGTCTCCTATGTCTTTGCCTTCCCACAGTGTTGCTTGTCTCCTATGTCTTTGCCTTCCCACAGTGTTGCTTGTCTCCTATGTCTTTGCCTTCCCACAGTGTTGCTTGTCTCCTATGTCTTTGCCTTCCCACAGTGTTGCTTGTCTCCTATGTCTTTGCCTTCCCACAGTGTTGCTTGTCTCCTATGTCTTTGTCTTCCCACAGTGTTGCTTGTCTCCCATGTCTTTGCCTTCCCACAGTGTTGCTTGTCTCCTATGTCTTTGCCTTCCCACAGTGTTGCTTGTCTCCTATGTGTTTGCCTTCCCACAGTGTTGCTTGTCTCCTATGTGTTTGCCTATGTTGGATGGGTAATGGTGGGTTTCCTGGTGGAGAGGTGGAGGGGTGGATTCATTGAGGTTATGCTGTTTTTACAGTAACGTTTAGCTATAGTCTGAACAGTCTTTTGAAAGAAAGGGTCTGGTGTGAGGGGAGTTCAGTGCTGGTTAGATTAGCTTGTCGGGGAGATTATCCGGTTGCTTGTGGAGTGTGTAGGGCTGATCTGGGGTCTGAGGGAGGGTGAGTAGGCTGCACCAGTGAAGGACCAGAACACCCAGGGCATTGATGCAGGATTAGGGCCTGACATTCCACTGCCCTCTGAGGGAACATGGGAGGAAACACAGCCGTGTGTGTGTGTGTGTGTGTGTGTGTGTGTGTGTGTGTGTGTGTGTGTGTGTACCATTGAAGTCGGAAGTTTACATACACTTAGGTTGGAGTCATTAAAACTTGTTTTTCAACCACTTAACAAACTATAGTTTTGGCAAGTCGGTTAGGACATCAACTTTGTGTATGACACAAGTAATTTTTCCAACAATTGTTTACAGACAGATTATTTAACTTATAATTCACTGTATCACAATTCCAGTGGGTCAGAAGTGTACATACACTAAGTTAACTCTGACTTTTAAACAGCTTGGAAAATTCCAGAAAAGTATGTCATGGTTTTAGAAGCTTCTGATAGGCTAGGTGACATAATTTGAGTAAATTGAAGGTGTACCTGTGGGTGTATTTCAAGGCCTACCTTCAAACTCAGTGCCTCTTTGTGTGACATCATGGGAAAAGCAATAGAAATCAGCCAAGACCTCAGAACAATTGTGGACCTCCACAAGTCTGGTTCATCATTGGAAGCAATTTCCAAATGCCTGAAGGTACAGCGTTCATCTGTACAAACAATCGTACGCAAGTATAAACACCATGGGACCACGCAGCCGTCACACCGCTCAGGAAGGAGTCACGCTCTGTCTCCTAGAGATGAACATACTTTGGTGTGAAAAGTGCAAATCAATCCCAGAACAGCAAAGGACCTTGTGAAGATGCTGGAGGAAACAGGTACAAAAGTATCTATAGCCACAGTAAAACGAGTCCTATATCAACATAACCTGAAAGGCCGCTCAGCAAGGAAGAAGTCACTGCTCCAAAACCGCCATGAAAAAGCCAGACTACGGTTTGCAACTGCAGATGGGGACAAAGATCATACTTTTTGGAGAAATGTCCTCTGGTCTGATGAAACAAAAATAGAACTGTTTGGCCATGATGGCCGCCATTGTGTTTGGAGAAAAAAGGGGGATGCTTGGAAGCTGAAGAACACCACACCGTGAAGCACGGGGGTGGCAGCATCTTGTTGTGGGGGTGCTTTGTTGCAGGAGGGACTGATGCACTTCAAAAATAGATGGCATCATGAGGTTGGAAAATGATGTGGATATATTGAAGAAACATCTCAAGACATCAGTCAGGAAGTGAAAGTTTGGTCGCAAATGGGTCTTCCAAATGGACAATGACCCCAAGCATACTTCCATTGTGGCAAAATGGCGTAACGACAACAAAGTCAAAATAGTGGAGTTGCCATCGCAAAGCCCTGACCTCAATCCTATAGAAAATGTATGGGCAGAACTGGAAAAGCATGTGCGAGCAAGGAGACATACAAACCTGACTCAGTTATACCAGCTCTGTCAGGAGGAATGGGCCAAAGTTCACCCAACTTATTGTGGGAAGCTTGTGGAAGGCTAACCGACACGTTTGACTCAAGTTAAACAATTTAAAGACAATGCTACCAAATACTAATTGAGTGTATGTAAACTTCTGACCCACTGGGAATGTGATGAAAGAAATACAAGCTGAAATAAATCATTCTCTCTACTATTATTCTGACATTTCACATTCTTAAAATAAAGTGGTGATCCTAACTGACCTAAGACAGGGAATTTTTACTAGGATTAAATGCCAGGAATTGTTGAAAAACTGAGTTTAAATGTATTTGGCTAAGGTGTATGTAAACTTCCGATTTCAACTGTGTGTGTGTGTGTGTGTGTGTGTGTGTGTGGTTTTGACAGCTTCACTTGGCAGACTGTAATGTTGGAACAAACTTTTCCTGTTGTGTTTCCCCTACAAACATGGCCGTGATGTTCTGGAACATGAGTGTGTTTGTGTGGGTGGGCGTGTGGGTACTTCTGTTTGATAAGCTGAGTAAGGGTTTTGTTGAGAAAAGCGTTTCCATTGTTTCATTGTGACAGTCTCTTTAAGTAATATTAATAGCTCGTAAGATTAATTGAGTTTCTATGCCCTGATTATGTACTCACACTATGGCCATGTTTGTTGGAAACTTAACCAGCACAATCTCACAGTCGCACTGCGTCAAATCAGATCCATCTCAAGTTGTGTTGTAACCTACAGTCTCATACCTGTCTCCCAGTTGTAACCTACAGTCTCATATCTGTCTCACAGTTGTAACCTACAGTCTCATATCTGTCTCCCAGTTGTAACCTACAGTCTCATACCTGTCTCACAGTTGTAACCTACAGTCTCATATCTGTCTCACAGTTGTAACCTACAGTCTCATATCTGTCTCACAGTTGTAACCTACAGTCTCATATCTGTCTCACAGTTGTAACCTACAGTCTCATATCTGTCTCACAGTTGTAACCTACAGTCTCATATCTGTCTCACAGTTGTAACCTACAGTCTCATATCTGTCTCACAGTTGTAACCTACAGTCTCATATCTGTCTCACAGTTGTAACCTACAGTCTCATATCTGTCTCACAGTTGTAACCTACAGTCTCATACCTGCCTCCCAGTTGTAACCTACAGTCTCATACCTGCCTCCCAGTTGTAACCTACAGTCTCATACCTGCCTCCCAGTTGTAACCTACAGTCTCATACCTGCCTCCCAGTTGTAACTTGTACAGTCTCATACCTGCCTCCCAGTTGTAACCTACAGTCTCATACCTGCCTCCCAGTTGTAACCTACAGTCTCATACCTGCCTCCCAGTTGTAACCTACAGTCTCATACCTGCCTCACAGTTGTAACCTACAGTCTCATACCTGCCTCCCAGTTGTAACTTGTACAGTCTCATACCTGCCTCTCAGTTGTAACCTACAGTCTCATACCTGCCTCACAGTTGTAACCTACAGTCTCATACCTGCCTCCCAGTTGTAACCTACAGTCTCATACCTGCCTCCCAGTTGTAACCTACAGTCTCATACCTGCCTCCCAGTTGTAACCTACAGTCTCATACCTGCCTCCCAGTTGTAACCTACAGTCTCATACCTGCCTCCCAGTTGTAACCTACAGTCTCATACCTGCCTCCCATACACTCTCATAGTCTCACAAAATGAGATAAACACGGTTAACAAGTGCTTTGTCTTTCATAAAGACCTTGGTTGCCAATACTGTCCGACCTAGAGACCTATCTCTCTCTCTGAACCGTTAAAGCTGGAAACGCAGGGGAATGTGCAGGTGGGATTCTGGCCAGGTCTGGCATCCCAGTCACAGGCTTCTTTCTTCTCCGTTGCATATGAGCAAGTTGCCATTGAACAGTCTTGTTTACCCACCAAACAGGTCTAAGCCATTGTCTATAGTGCTGTGTGCATGTGTACATATCATACATTTTTGATCCCACATTTTTGGTGTCTTTGAGTGTGTTCTATGTACAGCAGGGAAGTCAGTCCTTTGGGTAAGGATGTGGGTACACAGACCGGTGAGCCACTCACTGCAGCCCCTTAAAGATGTTCAGATGTTTTGTGGCCCCCACCCGCCATCAAAGTTGCCCATCCCTGATGTATAAATATTTGTTTTATTTTTCATCAAAAAATCTTCCTCTCTTCTGTTCCAGGGACCCAGGTCAAAGATGGCAGCCAGCTCCGGGATCGAAGGCAGCCATGTTGGTGAAGGTGAACAGCATTGGCAGGAACCAGTCCGTGGTGCCCACTAGCACCCAGCACCTCAACACTCTCAGCCCTGGGAGCCCTGCTGTGTACCAGGTCCACTCAGACAGACCCAGCCCCAGACCCATATCCAGCCCTGCAGGCAAGATGGCTGCCCCTGTGGACCACAAGCAAGCCTTCCACCTGAAGAAGGGAGACAACGGTAACTTCGGCCTGGTGATGCCCTGCACTGGCAGCCAGGTCTACCAGACTCCACAGAGGTGTCAGGCTGGCACCCCCCAGCCCTCCTCCCCCCATTACGGTGCCACTCCGCCCATCTATGATGAACCACCCATGGAAACACCTATCTATGATGAGCCCCCGATGGAGGTGGAGGGGGCCGCCCTCCTGAATAGGTCCTCCACCCCAACCACCAGCCTGCAGAGGGTTCGCCAACCCCAGACCCAGACCCACCACCAGACCCAGCAGCAACCCAAGCTGCTTCAATACCCAGCCTCTCACCTGGCCTCCAAACACAAGAGGAATCCCTCCGCCACAGAGTACAGCCCCGCTGGACGGGAGTGCATCAAACACATGGTCAACGTGGACCCTGCCACCTGCAAGCAGAGCCCCTTATCCCATCCTATCCAGACAGAGCAGGCCCCTGCTCTAGACCCTGACCTGCCCCCCTCTCCATCCCCATGCCCAGTCGTGACCCAGCCCAGGCCCAAGGAGGTGAGCCTGGAGAAGAAGCAGTCGTGGCGTCTCCTGGAGACCAGCGTGAGGAAGAACATGGACGTCCGGCACAGCCGGCAGAACAGTGTGGCGTCCCAGGAGTACCCAGCGCCGGCCGCCGTCACCCACCAGGACTCCGGCTACTCCACCGGGCCTTCGCCCAGCTTGAGGAGGAAGAACCGCCGGAGAGCCCTGGGAGGGGGGGCTGGGGGAACAGGGCAGGGCCGGCCAGGCTCAGTGGGCAGCAGTGGGGAGCTCAGTGCCCTGAATGAGAAGCTGATGGCAGAGATGCGGGTGGTGGTGAGTCGCTCTAACACCCTGCGTGGCAGCAAGGCCAGCCTGGACACTGAGATGTCTGACAGCTCTGTACCTCGGACCCGTTCCCCCCTGGGTTCCCCGAAGAAGTACAGGGGCCGCAGCGCCTCCCGAGAGGACATCAGCGCCAGTAACCACTCTCTGTACCGGACCGGGAGCGGGAGTACCCATGGCGACGTGCCCCTCTCGCCCCTGGCGTCGGAGGGCATGGTGCGTCAGAAACGGACCTATGAGAAGGTGGACACTCTGGAGAAGAGCATCATCAGCCAGAACAGCCTGTCCTCCTCGGAGCCCCACATGTCCCTCTCACAGGTACAGTTCAGTACAGCCCGCCTCTCAACACTGTGTACTGTATCCGGGGGGGGGGGGAATGTTATACTTAGCTGTGTCTTAGCATTCAGACCTCTTTGTGAATACACAGTAGAAAACAGGCCTGTTCCTCTGGCGTGTGTTATATATAGTTATGTGTTGACATGTGTCGGGTGGCTGCTTGAGTTCCAGCACACTGGTTGAATCAACGTTGTTTCCTCGTCATTTAAATGAAATGACGTTGAACCAACGTGGACTAGACGTTGAATAGACGTCTGTACGCAGTGCGAGGGCCGATCCAGCCATATGACTGGGCGGTCTGTGTGAGGAAAGCTCTCTACTCTCGATCTCATATGACTGGGCGGTCTGTGTGAGGAAAGCTCTGTACTCTCGATCTCATAGGACTGGGCGGTCTGTGTGAGGAAAGCTCTGTACTCTCGATCTCTTATGACTGGGCGTGTGCTAATTAGCCTCGTTAGGTGTATTACTGCAGGTCAGCTGGAATGTCTACCATCCATGCCCTGGGAATTCTCTCTCCATCTCTCTCTCTGACTCTGTCTCTACCAAAAATAAAGCTGCTGCCTTTCTCCTTGCTCTCTTTATAAGCAGTTCTATTTTCCTCCCGTGTTCTGTTGGAGATGTGGCAGTGTGTAGGCGATGCGAAGGGAAGGCATTGTGAGGCAGCAATCATCTCTGTCTCTCCCTGTCTTCTTTTCTCTGGGATTTACCTCCCTCTCGCTTCAGCCTTCAGGAGAAAAATTGGACGCTGTCGACATCCTGTCGCCGTAGGAACAATGCAGAAGAAAGCTGCTTGTTCTCAGTTTCCTGTTGCCAGTCTGTTCCATTCCAGGAAAAGGGCCTCGGAGTGCCTTGAATCCTATTGGAGTTGTTTCTAATCACATGTTTTCCTTCCTGTAAAAAAACCAACGTCACGTTAATGCAGTGTGTGTATTGCCACCTGAGACAGCCCCAAGCCTCCTTCTCACCTTGTTTTAGAAATAGTTTATAGTGTGATTTGGGTTAGCCTAGTTGCTTGTTGTGGCTGATTAATTATATTGTTAGGCCGTGAGTTGTTTTTGTCAAAGACTTTATCAACTCAAACCGCATCCACCCCCGCAACTAAGAGACTGGCTGCTCTGCAGGGACTCTGAACAGAACAACCTGCACATAAAAACTAAAAACACAGAACGAGGACTCCACAGGCTACACGTTTGTGGTAGACAGGAAAAATAAACATGAAACGCGCATGAGTTTTAATGGGGGCGAGCGCTCCACTCCCCCACGTGAGGTGCTACTCAGCTTTCCAAATCCATAAGGTGGCTTTAGTCACCTCCACCAAGAAAACACTGCAAGCCTGGAGAAGATCTGCTGCAGAGAGAACGAGTGAGGAAAACACTGCAAGCCCGGAGAAGATCTCCTGCAGAGAGAACGAGTGAGGAAAACACTGCAAGCCTGGAGAAGATCTCCTGCAGAGAGAACGAGTAAGGAAAACACTGCAAGCCTGGAGAAGATCTCCTGCAGAGAGAACGAGTGAGGAAAACACTGCAAGCCTGGAGAAGATCTCCTGCAGAGAGAACGAGTGAGGAAAACACTGCAAGCCTGGAGAAGATCTCCTGCAGAGAGAACGAGTGAGGAAAACACTGCAAGCCTGGAGAAGATCTCCTGCAGAGAGAACGAGTGAGGAAAACACTGAGAAAGAGAGAGATTCCATTCCGCTCTCAGCATCCATCTGTCAGGTGAGTCAGTGATCGATGTGCAAGGACTCAAAGTGCTTTGAGAGAACTGGATCTTAGGATTCAGTGGGCGTGTCCGAATACCCATAAATAGTAGGCATTTGGGGTTTGCATTAAAAAAACCCGCTCATTTTTAAATGCTTTAAATGCCAGGATGTTGTACTCATTTCACCTTTTCATGCTATTGAGGAAGATAAGCTTTCCAGACTTCCGTGTGTTTAACAACAGCTGATAATCAGCTGAGGGGACACGCTGTACCAACATGAATGAATAGAATGAACATGAATGAATCAACGCAATTGTGCATTAGGTGATGCATTCTCACTAGGATGAGCCTAGTATGTTGATATATTAGTTGCTTACTGCATTCGTTTTTTACTACAAATCAGCCGGGCTAGACAATCTGGACCCTCTCTTTCTAAAATGATCTTCCGAAATTGTTGCAGCCCCTATTACTAGCCTGTTCAACCTCTCTTTCGTATCGTCTGAGATTCCCAAAGATTGGAAAGCTGCCGCGGTCATCCCCCTCTTCAAAGGGGGTGACACTCTAGAACCAAACTGCTACAGACCTATATCTATCCTACCCTGTCTTTCTAAGGTCTTCGAAAGCCAAGTTATACAGATTACCGACCATTTAGAATCCCACCGTACCTTCTCCGCTATGCAATCTGGTTTCAGAGCTGGTCATGGGTGCGCCTCAGCCACGCTCAAGGTTCTAAACGACATCATAACTGCCATCGATAAGAGACATTACTGTGCAGCCGTATTCATCTACCTGGCCAAGGCTTTCGACTCTGTCAATCACAACATTCTTATTGGCAGACTCGACAGCCTTGGTTTCTCAAATGATTGCCTCGCCTGGTTTACCAACTACATCTCAGACAGAGTTCAGAGTGTCAAATTAGAGGGCCTGTTGTCCGGACCTCTGGCAGTCTCTATGGGGGTGCCACAGGGTTCAATCCTTGGGCCGACTCTCTTTTCTGTATACATCAATGATGTTGCTCTTGCTGCTGGTGATTCTCTGATACACCTCTACGCAGACGACACCATTCTGTATACTTCTGGCCCCTCTTTGGACACTGTGTTAACTAACCTCCAGACGAGCTTCAATGCCATACAACTCTCCTTCCGTGGCCTCCAACTGCTCTTAAATGCAAGTAAAACTAAATGCATGCTATTCAATCGATCACTGCCCGCATCACTCGCCCGTCCAGCTTCACTACTCTGGACGGCTCTGACTTAGAATACGTGGACAACTACAAACACCTAGGTTAGACTGTAAACTCTCCTTCCAGACTCAGATTAAGCATCTCCAATCCAAAATTAAATCTAGAATCGGCTTCTCATATCACAACAAAGTATCCTTCACTCATGCTGCCAAACATACCCTCGTAAAACTGACCATCCTACCGATCCTCGACTTCGGTGATGTCATCTATAAAATAGCCTCCAACACTCTACTCAACAAACTAGATGCAGTCTATCACAGTGCCATCCGTTTTGTCACCAAAGCCCCATACACTACCCAGCATTGCGACCTGTACGCTCTCGTTGACTGGCCCTCGCTTCACACTCATCGCCAAACCCACTGGCTACAGGTTATCTACAAGTCTCTGCTAGGTAAAGCCCCGCCTTATCTCAGCTCACTGGTCACCATAGCACCCACCTGTAGCACGCGCTCCAGCCGGTATATCTCACTGGTCACCCCCAAAGCCAATTCCTCCTTTGGTCATCTTTCCTTCCAGTTCTCTGCTGCCAATGACTGGAACGAACTGCAAAAATCTCTGAAACTGGAGACTCATATCTCCGTCACTAGCTTTAAGCACCAGCTGTCAGAACAGCTCACAGATCACTGCACCTGTTCATATCCCATCTGTAAACAGCCCATCTATCTACCTACCTCATCCCCATACTGTATTTATTTATTTATCTTGCTCCTTTGCACCCCAGTATATCTGCACATCTACCATTCCAGTGTTTAATTGCTATATTGTAATTACTTCACCACCATGGCCTATTTATTTCCTTAACTTACCTCATTGGCACTCACTGTATATAGACTTTTTGTTATCTTTTGTTCTACTGTATTATTGACTGTATGTTTTGTTTATTCCATGTGTAACTCTGTGTTGTTGTATGTGTCAAACTGCTTTACTTTATCTTGGCCAGGTCGCAGTTGCAAATGAGAACTTGTTCTCAACTAGCCTACCTGGTTAAATAAAGGTGTTCTCAACTAGCCTACCTGGTTAAATAAAGGTGTTCTCAACTAGCCTACCTGGTTAAATAAAGGTGTTCTCAACTAGCCTACCTGGTTAAATAAAGGTGTTCTCAACTAGCCTACCTGGTTAAATAAAGGTGTTCTCAACTAGCCTACCTGGTTAAATAAAGGTGTTCTCAACTAGCCTACCTGGTTAAATAAAGGTGTTCCCAACTAGCCTACCTGGTTAAATAAAGGTGTTCCCAACTAGCCTACCTGGTTAAATAAAGGTGTTCTCAACTAGCCTACCTGGTTAAATAAAGGTGTTGTCAACTAGCCTACCTGGTTAAATAAAGGTGTTCTCAACTAGCCTACCTGGTTAAATAAAGGTGTTCTCAACTAGCCTACCTGGTTAAATAAAGGTGTTCCCAACTAGCCTACCTGGTTAAATAAAGGTGTTCCCAACTAGCCTACCTGGTTAAATAAAGGTGTTCTCAACTAGCCTACCTGGTTAAATAAAGGTGTTCTCAACTAGCCTACCTGGTTAAATAAAGGTGGAAAAAAAAAGACAAAAATAAAGAGTGCATTCTAAATAGTACGTAGTACGATTAGTACACAGTATGTCATTTTTACTAAACAGTACGATGTAAATAGTACGATTAGTATACTGTGTGTGTGTGTGTGTGTGTGTGTGTGTGTGTGTGCATGTTATATTAAGAGATTGTACCATGCAGTTCAGTGAACTGTATGCCAGATCAAGTGAAATAGAGGTTGAGTGACAGCGAGTGGGAAAGAAAACACAGATTTGATCCTGGCTTCAGTGTGTCATGTGTTGAGCTGGGCTTGGGGACTTACTAGGGAGAAGGTCCCGTTAACTGCCTCTGTTTGTCAGCTCATTGAAGCTGAGTATGTGAGACTTTTTCCCATACTAGCGCTTAGCGGAGGTCACGCTAGATCCATCCACATCCATCCACTATCAAAGCCGGGCCACTTTACTCAACTGGAGAATTCTCTAACCTCTGCTCTGAAACATACATTGGACTGAACTTTTCAATAAAACACACCCTCACTTTTTATACTGTCTGGACAAACTTAATAGAATTGTTGGTCTCATTCCAGGACTATTTCCATTTTTTAAAGGGAAAAAGCGATCTCTGTTTTTGGCAGTAGAAATAAGAACAATCCCTTTTCATTTTTTTGGAAGGGTGGGGTTTCAGACAATGGAGATTTGGGAGTGAGGATTGGGGAGAAGGGCTCCAGGCAGTCCTACTCCCCACCTGTATGTTTCCTGGATGGGAGGAACAGAGTAGCCCCAGTCCAGTCAGGAACAGAGTAGTCCCAGTCCAGTCAGGAACAGAGTAGTCCCAGTCCAGTCAGGAACAGAGTAGTCCCAGTCCAGTCAGGAACAGAGTAGTCCCAGTCCAGTCAGGAACAGAGTAGTCCCAGTCCAGTCAGGAACAGAGTAGTCCCAGTCCAGAGTAGTCCCCATCTAGTCAAGAACAGAGTAGTCCCAGTCCAGTCAAGAACAGTGTAGTCCCAGTCCAGTCAGGAACAGAGTAGTCCCAGTCCATTCAGGAACAGTAGTCCCAGTCCAGAGTAGTCCCAGTCTAGTCAAGAACAGAGTAGTCTCAGTCCAGTCAGGAACAGAGTAGTCCCAGTCCAGTCAGGAACAGAGTAGTCCCAGTCCAGTCAGGAACAGAGTAGTCCCAGTCCAGAGTAGTTCCAGTCTAGTCAAGAACAGAGTAGTCTCAGTCCAGTCAGGAACAGAGTAGTCCCAGTCCAGTCAGGAACAGAGTAGTCCCAGTCCAGTCAGGAACAGAGTAGTCCCAGTCCAGTCAGGAACAGAGTAGTCCCAGTCCAGTCAGGAACAGAGTAGTCCCAGTCCAGTCAGGAACAGAGTAGTCCCAGTCCAGTCAGGAACAGAGTAGTCCCAGTCCAGTCAGGAACAGAGTAGTCCCAGTCCAGTCAGGAACAGAGTAGTCCCAGTCCAGTCAGGAACAGAGTAGTCCCAGTCCAGAGTAGTCCCTGTCCAGTCAGGAACAGAGTAGTCCCAGTCCAGTCAGGAACAGAGTAGTCCCAGTCCAGTCAGGAACAGAGTAGTCCCAGTCCAGTCAGGAACAGAGTAGTCCCAGTCCAGTCAGGAACAGAGTAGTCCCAGTCCAGTCAGGAACAGAGTAGTCCCAGTCCAGTCAGGAACAGAGTAGCCCCAGTCCAGTCAGGAACAGAGTAGTCCCAGTCCAGTCAGGAACAGAGTAGTCCCAGTCCAGCCCTGCAACTATTACAAAAGCACCAGTGTTACATATAAAAACGCTGTACTCTCTGGATCACTGGGTATAATGTGTTGGAACTGGATCACTGGGTATGATGTGTTGGAACTGGATCACTGGGTATAATGTGTTGGAACTGGATCACTGGGTATAATGTGTTGGAACTGGATCACTGGGTATAATGTGTTGGAACTGGATCACTGGGTATAATGTGTTGGAACTGGATCACTGGGTATAATGTGTTGGAACTGGATCACTGGGTATAATGTGTTGGAACTGGATCACTGGGTATAATGTGTTGGAACTGGATCACTGGGTATAATGTGTTGGAACTGGATCACTGGGTATAATGTGTTGGAACTGGATCACTGGGTATAATGTGTTGGAACTGGATCACTGGGTATGATGTGTTGGAACTGGATCACTGGGTATAATGTGTTGGAACTGGATCACTGGGTATAATGTGTTGGAACTGGATCACTGGGTATAATGTGTTGGAACTGGATCACTGGGTATAATGTGTTGGAACTGGATCACTGGGTATAATGTGTTGGAACTGGATCACTGGGTATAATGTGTTGGAACTGGATCACTGGGTATGATGTGTTGGAACTGGATCACTGGGTATAATGTGTTGGAACTGGATCACTGGGTATAATGTGTTGGAACTGGATCACTGGGTATAATGTGTTGGAACTGGATCACTGGGTATAATGTGTTGGAACTGGATCACTGGGTATAATGTGTTGGAACTGGATCACTGGGTATAATGTGTTGGAACTGGATCACTGGGTATAATGTGTTGGAACTGGATCACTGGGTATAATGTGTTGGAACTGGATCACTGGGTATAATGTGTTGGAACTGGATCACATACATTCTGGATGTACAGTACTTCAACTTCTAAATTGTAGACTCTCCTTGAGGACTTTTACTGGGTATGAGTGTACTTATGTCTCGGGGTAGTAAATGTCCAATCAGAGGTTGAGTTACTGACTGTTATTGACAGCGAAAGCCATCTTGAATGGCCTCAAATCCTCAGAGCTGATATCAGTTTTGCCTTGTGGATGTATGCGTGGTCCGTGGTGTGCATTTATCATGTACTCAAATGTGCTCCTATATGAAACGCCTACCTTATGCAGATGAATACTCCAGGCACAGGTTGAAATACATTGGGGCAGAGTCGTTTCACTGTTCATTGTCTGATCTGTAGGAGAGTAACTTGGCAGAAGCTGCCTATGCTCTGCAAGGAGACTGGGGCTGAGGCTGTGTGTGGGTTGAAATGGCCTGACTGAAATGTGGTTCAGGCCCTCAGAAGCCATATAATTCGCTGCAGTATATGAACACCCATGGAAATTACTCTTCCAAAGGCCTTCAGCAAAAAGGCCCGTCTGACATTGAAAAATGAAGGGTGTCCTTAATAACCAGACATCAGCAATTAGCAGGGTCTGTAATAGTGCTTATTTTATCAAACCATAATATAAAAACGAACACAATTAATCAGGATTTATTTGAACACACTTTTTGGGCAATGTGGCGTTAAGAGTCTGTATTTTTGTCGTAACTTTGCCATTCTCTCTTGTCTGTGAGACCTGCCACTGTCGCTGGCTGGATGTGTCTGTTTTGAAGGTACCCCAGCCATTCAGATTCAGGAAACGTCAATGTCCTCAAAGAGGTCATTCATCTTGCAGCAGTCATAAAACATATAACATGCAACTTCAATTAGCACTGAGGTGTGACGTGAGAGGTGTCAAAGCCCTTGAGCCCAACAATGGCAGGAGAGTTTCGCAGCCCACCCCAACCAAACACAGACCTTTGAAGCCCCCTCCCGCTGTTCAGATGTCATTACGACACACTACCCTCTGGATGTAGAAAATGACAAGGCACAAAAAGAGTACAAAAAAAGCTCCTTATGGAATATCAAGAGACACTTTTTTTGCTGACTATTGTAAAAATGGGAACATAAACAACGTAATATTCCACACAGACCATCCCCTGGCATGGTGCAGTGCTATATTAACACAGACCATCCCCTGGCATGGTGCAGTGCTATATTAACACAGACCATCCCCTGGCATGGTGCAGTGCTATATTAACACAGACCATCCCCTGGCATGGTGCAGTGCTATATTAACACAGACCATCCCCTGGCATGGTGCAGTGCTATATTAACACAGACCATCCCCTGGCATGGTGCAGTGCTATATTAACACAGACCATCCCCTGGCATGGTGCAGTGCTATATTAACACAGACCACCCCGTGGCATGGTGCAGTGCTATATTAACACAGACCACCCCGTGGCATGGTGCAGTGCTATATTAACACAGACCATCCCCTGGCATGGTGCAGTGCTATATTAACACACTATACCTCTGTTAAGAGGGGAGGTGTTAGCGATAGGTGGAAACTCGGGATACTAGAAAACGAGGACTCTTGAGTCAGCCAATGTCAACCTGTACAAGTCTAGAACAGAACCGAGTGCTGGAGGAGAAGGAGGGAATGATGACATGTGACAACCCATTAGAGAACTGGCCACTCCTGCAGAGAAGCCAGCAGAACTACTCACCTCAGCTCCTGACAAAAGTCTCGACACAACAGCAGAACAGTCCACCCCAGACCCTGACCATAGCCTTGACATCACAGCAGAACAGACAAATGAAGAACCCCAAGCCACCCTGATAGCCCTCCTGACAACCCCCCCACACCCATTGAGAATATATACAAGCCACAGATTGTACTCCTTATGCACATCAAACGGGAAATATATATATACAAGAAAATGTACTTTTTCCCAAACACACAGTGTCTAAACTCTGGTGTCCAAACACCCAGCGCGCTCTAGACCTTCTGTCTGAGGACCAACTAGGGTCACCCAGCCACATAATAATACACACAGGCACAAACGACCTGAGAACACAGCAGAAAAGGGTGGCCACAGCACTGAAGGGAGTGATTGAAAAAGCTTCTTCTACTTTCCCCAACGCACAAGTGGTTATCTCCACCCTGCTACCACGAAAATACTTCCACCCTGCTACCACGAAAAGACTTCCACCCTGCTACCATACAGTGGGTAAACAAAAGTATTTTCCGTGACTGTGCCTCAAAGCCCAATGTCTACCTGGCCCACCACTCCACCCTGGACTTGAACAGCCTTTATGACCAAGTCCACCTACACAACGCAGCAGTGCCCACCTTTGCCCAGACACTAAAGGCCCTCAACCGCTGCCCCAGCACCTCAGTGTCAACAGACACTCCACCCCAGACCAGTCGAGACACTCTCCCAGACCTGCGGGAGCCCCCCCCCTGCCGAGAGGACCTACATCCAGACCACAGCACCACCAGCCACATCCACACCCCCACCCCAACCAATCAACACCCCCCCCCTCAACCATGCCCACACACCATTTAGAACACCTCAGATCAGACCTATGCCCCTCCTGCCCACCCCATGCCCCCCACTCCCGCAAAGAGGGCCTCAACATGGATGTCACACATACGCCCAGGCCGTGAGCAGGCAAACAGGGCCAACCCCCACTCTTACACTAGCCCAAGTCGATGGCATGTACCAGAAGCTCAGCAGGCTCTGCTCACACTTACTGGCCTGAAGCCCAACCACACGACTAACATTGGACACTTTATGGAACACAAAGCCATCACTAACTCATCCTGGAATATCCAAGGCCTGAGGTCATCTGCCTTTGGCTTAAAGAGCAGGAACCTGGACTTCACCAAAGAAATCAGAAATTCAGACATTGTCACCCTACAAGAAACATAGTATAGAGGAGATGGACCCACTGGTTTCCCTCTAGGTGACAGAGAGCTGGTAACCCCATCCACCAAACTACCAGGTGTGAAACAGGGAAGGGACTCAGGGGGTATGCTAATTTGGTATAGAGCAGACCTAACTCACGCTATTAAATTAATCAAAACAGGGACATTTTTCATCTGGCTAGAAATTCAAAAGGAAATGATCTCAACAGAGAAAAATGTCCTCATGTGTGCTACCTATATCATTCCACTAGAATCCCCATACTTTAACGAAGACAGCTTCTCCATCCTGGAGGGGGAAATCAATCATTTCCAGGCCTAGGGACATGTACTAGTCTGTGGTGACCTAAATGCCAGAACTGGACAAGAACCTGACACCCTCAGCACACAGGGGGACAACCACCTGCCTGGAGGTGACAGCATTCCCTCCCCCATATGCCCCCCTAGACACAACTATGACAACATTACCAACAAAAACGGGTCACAACTCCTGCAGCTCCGTCACATGCTGGGTATGTACATAGTCAATGGTAGACTCCGAGGGGACTCCTATAGTGGGTACATGGCAGTAGTACTGTAGATTACTTTATCACTGACCTCAACCCAGAGTCTCTCAGAGCGTTCACAGCCAGCCCACTGACACCCCTATCAGACCACAGCAAAATCACAGTCTACTTAAACAGAGCAATACTCAATCATCAAAGCCAAAGGAACTGAATAATATCAAGAAATGCTATAGATGGAAGGAAAGGAGTGTGGAAACCTACCAAAAAATAATTAGGCAACAACTAATTCAGTCCCTTTTAGACAATTTCCTGGACAAAACGTTTCACTGTAATAGTGAAGGTGTAAACTTGGCAGTTTCTCAGCTTCCCTATCAAATCAAAAAATGTCAACAATGACAGAAGATTTTATGAAGAATGCAAAAACCTAAGAAAGAATTTGAGAAACCTGTCCAACCAAAAACATAGAGACCCAGACAACCTGAGCCTACGCCTTTTGTGGAAATGCTGTTTTGGCCTGATTGGGTCTTAGTGGAGCTTAGCTCCAGACCTGCTGAGGGGGTTCAGATTGGAAAGCTTTGGGCCTGAGCTGTGGACAAATACACCAGTTGTACATCTGATCAACGGTCCACATGTTTCGCCATGCTGCATGGATTACTACACTATTGAAAAGATTATCATGCCGCTTTTGTTTTTAATAAGACCACATTATGAAGCCCTTACTACATAGACATATGTCTTTTACAGCTGCTATGTAAAATAGGGGTACCCTCCCCGGTCCCTACCCACACATCTCTGTCAGAACAATAATGTAAAGCCTGATATGTAAGGGGTCAGATTTCCTCTTAACAGATCTGCCTGACTTCTACAGCATTATATTGTAAATATGAGGTCATATGAGTATGAATGTAAAATCCCATCTTTCAAGGTTATTGTTGGTTATATTATTACTGTTTGTTCTTCTTTAGGCCATGTAATTGAGTTTGAAAAAGCCTTTGGTAAGACATTAGTGTTGGTTCAGAGGCAAACTCACTATTGATATGATTGTGATGAATTACCTGGATGTTCTAAAGGGAGAACAATGTTGGCCGTTTGGGATTTGATATGATTCATTGCATAAAGGGAACAAATCAAACTCATGTTATTAGATTTGTGAAAGCATAGTGAGCACAATTCTAAATGCAACATGTAAAGTGTAGGTCCCATGTTTCATGAGCTGAAATAAAAGATCCCAGAAATGTTCCTCACGCACAAAAAGCTTATTTCGCTCAAATATTGTGCACAAAACATTGCTGTTAGTGAGCATTACTCATTTGCCAAGATAATAAATCCACCAAACAGGTGTGGCATATCAATAAACTGATTAAACAATATTATCATTACACAGGTGCACCTTGTGCTGGGGCAAACAAAAGGCCACTCTAAAATATGATATTTTGTCACATGCTACAGATGTCTCAAGTTTTGAGGGAGCGTGTAATTGGCATGCTGACTGCAGGAATGTCCACCAGAGCTGTTGCCAGATAATTGAATGTTAATTTCTCTACCATAAGCCACCTCCAACGTCGCTTTAGAGAATTTGTTTGTACGTCCAACCGGTCTCACAACCGCAGTGTCAACACGGCAGCTCAGCACCTCCACATTCAGATTCATCACCTGCGGGGATCATCTGAGACCCCTCTGAAACTGTGGGTTTGCACAACTGAAGAATTTCTGCACAAACTGTCTGAAACCGTCTCAGGAAAGCTCATCCGAGTGCTCGTCGTGCTCACCAGGGTCTTGACCTGACTGCAGTTTGGCGTTGTAACCGACTTCAGTGGGCAAATGCTCACCTTCGATGGCTGCTGGAGAAATGTGCCCTTCGCGGATGAATGTCTGGCGTCGGATGCGACCAGCGATTTGCTAATGTCAAAGTTAGGACTTTCCAGCAACTTCACACAGTCATTGAAGAGGATTGGGACAACATCTTTTACATTGTTGCATGTTGCGTATATATTTTTGTTCAGTGTAGTTTCATTTGTATTTGGTAAAGGGAAGTGGCAGTGGAAGTGTTTTGGGGCGATGGAAGGTGAAGCAGCCAGAGGAAGGCTACAGAGAGTGGGGGATGGAAGGTGAAGCAGCCAGAGGAAGGCTACAGAGAGTGGGGGATGGAAGGTGAAGCAGCCAGAGGAAGGCTACAGAGAGTGGGGGATGGAAGGTGAAGCAGCCAGAGGAAGGCTACAGAGAGTGGGGGATGGAAGCAGCCAGAGGAAGGCTACAGAGAGTGGGGGATGGAAGCAGCCAGAGGAAGGCTACAGAGAGTGGGGGATGGAAGCAGCCAGAGGAAGGCTACAGAGAGTGGGGGATGGAAGCAGCCAGAGGAAGGCTACAGAGAGTGGGGGATGGTTGTTATGTTACCATACATGTGTTTAGATGTGAAAGCCACACTGGGTCACCTATTTCTAGAGTGTGATCTGCATGAATGATTCCAGATTCTACTCTGTTAACGCTTTAGGGGACATTAGTAAATTGATTCTACAGTACGCACACTGACGAACACACACACACACACACACAAACACACACACACACACACACACACACACACACACACACACACCATAATTCACATGCGCAATGTACTGTATGTTTACAGAATTAGACACGTGCCATCAACAGACAGTAATTCACATATGATTCCAGCTGTAGCGTTCATGTCTATGCCTTGCTAAATCTTCCTCTCCCTCTGGATCTTCTTCTCCAGGCAGGAACACTGGACTCCAAGGCCCAGTCGGAGATCTCGTCACAAGGCGGTGGTAATGGACACAGGGGCACCCCTCATGGAGTCAAAGTGACTGGAGACAGGAGGGGAGGTGGGGGAGGAGGAGGCGGCAGTGTGGGATACCAGTACCCTTACACCACCCTCTGTAAACCTCCTCCAGACACCAACATGGTGGACTGGGCCAGTAAGAACCTGAACCTGCACACGCAGGGCCTGTTCCGCCGCCGCGTCTCCATCGCCAACATGCTCTCCTGGAACAGAGGCTCCATCAAGAAGCCCATGCTGATCACCAGCGACCGCACCGTCAAGAAAGAGGCCTGTGAGATGTTCAAGCTGATTCAGGGCTACATGGGGGACCGTCCAGCCCGGCTGGAGCGCCGTCACACCGCCCTGCTGGTGATCACTAAGTGCTGGGGAATGCAGGCCCTGAGGGATGAGCTGTACGTCCAGCTGGTCAGACAGACCACTGACAACCTGAGCCTGAGGAGCCTGGAGGCCGGCTGGGAATTCATGGCCATCAGCCTGTCCTTCTTCTCCCCCTCGCCCAAGTTCAGAAGCTACCTTGAGGGGTACATCCAGACACACCTGGAGCCCTCCAACGACAAGAAGAGTGAGTGTCAAAACTGCTTCTATTGACAAAAATGTTTGTACTATTTATATACAGTACATCTATGGATTATGGGTTGGTGAAGGTTGTTTTCCTGTAGCTGGTGGTTTTGAAACATGATTTATTTGTTTGATTAGACTTGGGTGCATCCAGAGGTGTGTTTATGTATCCGGTATTCCCGTGAGTTCAAAAACAGACAGTTGATATTGGTTTTCCAGCTATTATTATCTGGGATTCGGGCCAGATCAAACAGGATGCAGTACTGGAAAAGGGAGACAAAAAAAAATGGAGTGGAAGCAGGGTCAAAGTTGAGAGAGCCCAGCACAAAACACCATCATCTGTTTTTCAGACCTAGGCACTGGGGAGAGCGCTATTGCGACAAATCTTTAATCAAAAGAACATTTTGTCTTTCCGTCCTCCTCACCACTTCATTTACAGTCATGCAGCACATTATGGAACAACAGGACATGAAGACCAAGAAGAATTCAAAGTCCCGGAAGAAGAGGAAGCAGAACAACGAGGAAGAGGAAGAGGGTGAGTTTCACTACAGTAACACTTGTTCACTACAGTAACACTTGTTCACTACATTAACACTTGTTCACTACAGTAACACTTGTTCATTCACAGAAGAAAAAGAGGGAGGAATAACAGTTGAATTAAATTAATTTGGGTGAAAAACATATACAAAAATATGTAGAATGTGTTCCTAGAGGATAGCAGTTACAAGTATTAATTAAAACACTTCCAAAGTAGTCCTCACAGTGTCCCCATCTTACAGCCGGCAGGCCGACATTCACAGAAAATATTAACCAATGATAACACTTTATGTGGATAGTCCGGATTTTCCATTAGTAGATGCTCCACAAATAGTTTGTTGGTAGTCATGCCATCTGTTGATAAGCAACTGGTTGCTAAGGTTACGGTTAGGCTTGAATAAGAGTTGGAGTAAAAGTTTTGATTAAGTGTTAGGGTTAAGTTTATGGTTAGGATAAGGGTTAAGGTCAGGGTTAGCGCTAAGGTTATTTAGTCATTTGAAATGTTAGTGATAGTCTGTACCAACGTATGTTTCTTTCTATATGAGATTGACAATTGAAAGTATTGCACACATTTACATCAGTACTAGACTCTTTAAATAAGATTAGCAGAACCACACAAAGGAGCCTTGAGGAACAAAATCTGGGGTAATGTGTTTCCCTCTGTGCTTTATCTCTGTTGCCCTGCTGGGCAGGCTGGCACACACACACACTGCCAGGCAGGGATTAGCAGGCAGATAGCCATGTTATAGGAGTCCCTGGCCCGGTCTCCTCCTAACCCTCTAGCCTAAACAGCATTAGTAATGCTGTCCAGGCCATGGCTGAGGGGACCTCTCTGTAGAGTGAGAGGAGACACCACCTTCATATAATCAATAAGAGACACCACTACCTAGACTCAATAAGAGACACCACTACCTAGACTCAATAAGAGATACCACTACCTAGACTCAATAAAACACCACCTACCTAGACTCAATAAGAGACACCACTACCTAGACTCAATAAGAGACACCACTACCTGGACTCAATAGGAGACACCACTACCTGGACTCAATAGGAGACACCACTACGTAGACTCAATAAGAGACACCACTATGTAAACTTAATAACAGACACCACCTTGCTAGACTCAATAACAGACACCACCTTGCTAGACTCAATAAGAGACACCACTACGTAGACTCAATAGGAGACACCACTACGTAGACTCAATAGGAGACACCACTACGTAGACTCAATAGGAGACACCACTACGTAGACTCAATAAGAGACACCACTATGTAGACTCAATAGGAGACACCACCTTGCTAGACTCAATAACAGACACCACTACGTAGACTCAATAGGAGACACCACTACGTAGACTCAATAAGAGACAACCCCAACGTAGACTCAATAACAGACACCACCTTGCTAGACTCAATAATAGACACCACCTTGCTAGACTCAATAGGAGACACCACTACGTAGACTCAATAGGAGACACCACTAGGTAGACTCAATAGGAGACACCACTACGTAGACTCAATAAGAGACGCCACTATGTAGACTCAATAGGAGACACCACTATGTAGACTCAATAGGAGACACCACTATGTAGACTCAATAGGAGACACCACTATGTAGACTCAATAGGAGACACCACTACGTAGACTCAATAGGAGACACCACTACGTAGACTCAATAAGAGACACCACTATGTAGACTCAATAGGAGACACCACCTTGCTAGACTCAATAAGAGACAACCCCAACCTAGACTCAATAATAGACACCACTACGTAGACTCAATAGGAGACACCACTACCTAGACTCAATAACAGACACCACCTTGCAAGACTCGATAAGAGATACCACAACAAAGACTCTAGGGTCCTTAGCTTAGTGATGAGCTTGGAGGGTACTAGGGTGTTGAACACTGAGCTGAAATCAATGAACAGCATTCTCACATAGGTGTTCCTTTTGTCCAGGTGGGAAAGGGCAGTGTGGAGTGCAATAGAGATTGTGTCATCTGTGGATCTGTTGTGGCAGTATGCGAATTAGAGTGGGCCCAGGGTTTCTGGGATGATGGTGTGGATGTGAGCCTTTCAAAGCATTCCATGGCTATACATAAAGTAGTAGCTGTTTGTTATAAAGTAGCTGTTAGGTAAGTGAGTGTATTTCCTACCTCAAACCACTGCTACTTTCTGTAATGGTTCTACAGCTAGAGTCTCTCTCAGGATGGTCAGTGACAAACTCTCACCCCAGCTCTCTCTGTGTCTCGTACAGTGGTGGAAAAAGTACCCAGTTGTCATACTTGAGTAAAAGTAAAGATACCTTAATAGAAAATGACTCAAGTAAAAGTGAAAGTCACCCAGTAAAATACTACTTGAATAAAAGTCTAAAAGTATTTGCTTTTAAATATATATTAAATATTAAATGTAAATATAATTTCTAAAAATATACTTAAGTAAATGTAAAAGTATGAATAATTGAACATTTCTCATATTAATCCAACCAGACAGCCTAATTTTCTTGTTTTTTAAATGTACAGCTAACCAGGGGCACGCTCCAACACTAAGATATAATTTACAAATGAAGGATGTGCTTAGTGAGTCCACCAGATCAGAGGCAGTAGGGATGACTAGGGATGTTCTCTGTTTAGTGAGTCCACCAGATCAGAGGTAGTAGAGATGACCAGGGATGTTCTCTGTTTAGTGAGTCCACCAGATCAGAGGCAGTAGGGATGACTAGGGATGTTCTCTGTTTAGTGAGTCCACCAGATCAGAGGTAGTAGAGATGACCAGGGATGTTCTCTGTTTAGTGAGTCCACCAGATCAGAGGTAGTAGAGATGACCAGGGATGTTCTCTGTTTAGTGAGTCCGCCAGATCAGAGGCAGTAGGGATGACCAGGGATGTTCTCTGTTTAGTGAGTCCGCCAGATCAGAGGCAGTAGGGATGACCAGGGATGTTCTCTGTTTAGTGAGTCCACCAGATCAGAGGTAGTAGAGATGACCAGGGATGTTCTCTGTTTAGTGAGTCCGCCAGATCAGAGGCAGTAGGGATGACCAGGGATGTTCTCTGTTTAGTGAGTCCTCCAGATCAGAGGCAGTAGGGATGACCAGGGATGTTCTCTGTTTAGTGAGTCCACCAGATCAAAGGCAGTAGGGATGACCAGGGATGTTCTCTGTTTAGTGAGTCCGCCAGATCAGAGGCAGTAGGGATGACCAGGGATGTTCTCTGTTTAGTGAGTCCACCAGATCAGAGGCAGTAGGGATGACCAGGGATGTTCTCTGTTTAGTGAGTCCGCCAGATCAGAGGCAGTAGGGATGACCAGGGATGTTCTCTGTTTAGTGAGTCCACCAGATCAGAGGCAGTAGGGATGACCAGGGATGTTCTCTGCTTAGTGAGTCCACCAGATCAGAGGCTGTAGGGATGACCAGGGATGTTCTCTGCTTAGTGAGTCCACCAGATCAAAGGCAGTAGGGATGACCAGGGATGTTCTCTGCTTAGTGAGTCCACCAGATCAGAGGCAGTAGGGATGACCAGAGATGTTCTCTGTTTAGTGAGTCCACCAGATCAGAGGCAGTAGGGATGACCAGGGATGTTCTCTGTTTAGTGAGTCCTCCAGATCAGAGGCAATAGGGATGACCAGGGATGTTCTCTGTTTAGTGAGTCCACCAGATCAGAGGCAGTAGGGATGACCAGGGATGTTCTCTGCTTAGTGAGTCCACCAGATCAAAGGCAGTAGGGATGACCAGGGATGTTCTCTGCTTAGTGAGTCCACCAGATCAGAGGCAGTAGGGATGACCAGAGATGTTCTCTGTTTAGTGAGTCCACCAGATCAGAGGCAGTAGGGATGACCAGGGATGTTCTCTGTTTAGTGAGTCCTCCAGATCAGAGGCAATAGGGATGACCAGGGATGTTCTCTGTTTAGTGAGTCCACCAGATCAGAGGCAGTAGGGATGACCAGGGATGTTCTCTGTTTAGTGAGTCCACCAGATCAGATGCAGTAGGGATGACCAGGGATGTTCTCTGTTTAGTGAGTCCACCAGATCAGAGGCAGTAGGGATGACCAGGGATGTTCTCTGTTTAGTGAGTCCTCCAGATCAGAGGCAGTAGGGATGACCAGGGATGTTCTCTGTTTAGTGAGTCCTCCAGATCAGAGGCAGTAGGGATGACCAGGGATGTTCTCTGTTTAGTGAGTCCACCAGATCAGAGGTAGTAGAGATGACCAGGGATGTTCTCTGTTTAGTGAGTCCTCCAGATCAGAGGCAGTAGGGATGACCAGGGATGTTCTCTGTTTAGTGAGTCCACCAGATCAAAGGCAGTAGGGATGACCAGGGATGTTCTCTGTTTAGTGAGTCCACCAGATCAGAGGCAGTAGGGATGACCAGGGATGTTCTCTGTTTAGTGAGTCCACCAGATCAGAGGCAGTAGGGATGACCAGGGATGTTCTCTGCTTAGTGAGTCCGCCAGATCAGAGGCAGTAGGGATGACCAGGGATGTTCTCTGTTTAGTGAGTCCACCAGATCAGAGGCAGTAGAGATGACCAGGGATGTTCTCTGTTTAGTGAGTCCTCCAGATCAGAGGCAGTAGGGATGACCAGGGATGTTCTCTGTTTAGTGAGTCCACCAGATCAAAGGCAGTAGGGATGACCAGGGATGTTCTCTGTTTAGTGAGTCCACCAGATCAGAGGCAGTAGGGATGACCAGGGATGTTCTCTGTTTAGTGAGTCCACCAGATCAGAGGCAGTAGGGATGACCAGGGATGTTCTCTGCTTAGTGAGTCCACCAGATCAGAGGCAGTAGGGATGACCAGGGATGTTCTCTGTTTAGTGAGTCCTCCAGATCAGAGGCAGTAGGGATGACCAGGGATGTTCTCTGTTTAGTGAGTCCACCAGATCAGAGGCAGTAGGGATGACCAGGGATGTTCTCTGTTTAGTGAGTCCTCCAGATCAGAGGCAGTAGGGATGACCAGGGATGTTCTCTGTTTAGTGAGTCCTCCAGATCAGAGGCAGTAGGGATGACCAGGGATGTTCTCTGTTTAGTGAGTCCACCAGATCAGAGGCAGTAGGGATGACCAGGGATGTTCTCTGTTTAGTGAGTCCTCCAGATCAGAGGCAGTAGAGATGACCAGGGATGTTCTCTGCTTAGTGAGTCCACCAGATCAGAGGCAGTAGGGATGACCAGGGATGTTCTCTGTTTAGTGAGTCCTCCAGATCAGAGGCAGTAGAGATGACCAGGGATGTTCTCTGCTTAGTGAGTCCACCAGATCAGAGGCAGTAGGGATGACCAGGGATGTTCTCTGTTTAGTGAGTCCTCCAGATCAGAGGCAGTAGAGATGACCAGGGATGTTCTCTGCTTAGTGAGTCCACCAGATCAGAGGCAGTAGGGATGACCAGGGATGTTCTCTGTTTAGTGAGTCCTCCAGATCAGAGGCAGTAGAGATGACCAGGGATGTTCTCTGTTTAGTGAGTCCTCCAGATCAGAGGCAGTAGAGATGACCAGGGATGTTCTCTGCTTAGTGAGTCCACCAGATCAGAGGCAGTAGGGATGACCAGGGATGTTCTCTGTTTAGTGAGTCCTCCAGATCAGAGGCAGTAGGGATGACCAGGGATGTTCTCTGTTTAGTGAGTCCTCCAGATCAGAGGCAGTAGGGATGACCAGGGATGTTCTCTGTTTAGTGAGTCCACCAGATCAGAGGCAGTAGGGATGACCAGGGATGTTCTCTGTTTAGTGAGTCCTCCAGATCAGAGGCAGTAGGGATGACCAGGGATGTTCTCTGTTTAGTGAGTCCTCCAGATCAGAGGCAGTAGGGATGACCAGGGATGTTCTCTGTTTAGTGAGTCCACCAGATCAGAGGCAGTAGGGATGACCAGGGATGTTCTCTGTTTAGTGAGTCCACCAGATCAGAGACAGTAGAGATGACCAGGGATGTTCTCTGTTTAGTGAGTCCACCAGATCAGAGACAGTAGAGAGGACCAGGGATGTTCTCTGTTTAGTGAGTCCTCCAGATCAGAGGCAGTAGGGATGACCAGGGATGTTCTCTGTTTAGTGAGTCCACCAGATCAGAGGCTGTAGGGATGACCAGGGATGTTCTCTGTTTAGTGAGTCCTCCAGATCAGAGGCAGTAGGGATGACCAGGGATGTTCTCTGTTTAGTGAGTCCTCCAGACCAGAGGCAGTAGGGATGACCAGGGATGTTCTCTGTTTAGTGAGTCCTCCAGACCAGAGGCAGTAGGGATGACCAGGGATGTTCTCTGTTTAGTGAGTCCTCCAGATCAGAGGCTGTAGGGATGACCAGGGATGTTCTCTGTTTAGTGAGTCCTCCAGATCAGAGGCAGTAGGGATGACCAGGGATGTTCTCTGTTTAGTGAGTCCTCCAGATCAGAGGCAGTAGGGATGACCAGGGATGTTCTCTGTTTAGTGAGTCCTCCAGATCAGAGGCTGTAGGGATGACCAGGGATGTTCTCTGTTTAGTGAGTCCTCCAGATCAGAGGCAGTAGGGATGACCAGGGATGTTCTCTGTTTAGTGAGTCCTCCAGATCAGAGGCAGTAGAGATGACCAGGGATGTTCTCTGTTTAGTGAGTCCTCCAGACCAGAGACAGTAGGGATGACCAGGGATGTTCTCTGTTTAGTGAGTCCTCCAGATCAGAGGCAGTAGAGATGACCAGGGATGTTCTCTGTTTAGTGAGTCCACCAGATCAGAGGCAGTAGGGATGACCAGGGATGTTCTCTGTTTAGTGAGTCCTCCAGATCAGAGGCAGTAGGGATGACCAGGGATGTTCTCTGTTTAGTGAGTCCACCAGATCAGAGGCAGTAGGGATGACCAGGGATGTTCTCTGTTTAGTGAGTCCACCAGATCAGAGGCAGTAGGGATGACCAGGGATGTTCTCTGTTTAGTGAGTCCTCCAGATCAGAGGCAGTAGGGATGACCAGGGATGTTCTCTGTTTAGTGAGTCCTCCAGATCAGAGGCAGTAGGGATGACCAGGGATGTTCTCTGTTTAGTGAGTCCACCAGATCAGAGGCAGTAGGGATGACCAGGGATGTTCTCTGTTTAGTGAGTCCACCAGATCAGAGACAGTAGAGATGACCAGGGATGTTCTCTGTTTAGTGAGTCCACCAGATCAGAGACAGTAGAGAGGACCAGGGATGTTCTCTGTTTAGTGAGTCCTCCAGATCAGAGGCAGTAGGGATGACCAGGGATGTTCTCTGTTTAGTGAGTCCACCAGATCAGAGGCTGTAGGGATGACCAGGGATGTTCTCTGTTTAGTGAGTCCTCCAGATCAGAGGCAGTAGGGATGACCAGGGATGTTCTCTGTTTAGTGAGTCCTCCAGACCAGAGGCAGTAGGGATGACCAGGGATGTTCTCTGTTTAGTGAGTCCTCCAGACCAGAGGCAGTAGGGATGACCAGGGATGTTCTCTGTTTAGTGAGTCCTCCAGATCAGAGGCTGTAGGGATGACCAGGGATGTTCTCTGTTTAGTGAGTCCTCCAGATCAGAGGCAGTAGGGATGACCAGGGATGTTCTCTGTTTAGTGAGTCCTCCAGATCAGAGGCAGTAGGGATGACCAGGGATGTTCTCTGTTTAGTGAGTCCTCCAGATCAGAGGCTGTAGGGATGACCAGGGATGTTCTCTGTTTAGTGAGTCCTCCAGATCAGAGGCAGTAGGGATGACCAGGGATGTTCTCTGTTTAGTGAGTCCTCCAGATCAGAGGCAGTAGAGATGACCAGGGATGTTCTCTGTTTAGTGAGTCCTCCAGACCAGAGACAGTAGGGATGACCAGGGATGTTCTCTGTTTAGTGAGTCCTCCAGATCAGAGGCAGTAGAGATGACCAGGGATGTTCTCTGTTTAGTGAGTCCACCAGATCAGAGGCAGTAGGGATGACCAGGGATGTTCTCTGTTTAGTGAGTCCTCCAGATCAGAGGCAGTAGGGATGACCAGGGATGTTCTCTGTTTAGTGAGTCCACCAGATCAGAGGCAGTAGGGATGACCAGGGATGTTCTCTGTTTAGTGAGTCCACCAGATCAGAGGCAGTAGGGATGACCAGGGATGTTCTCTGTTTAGTGAGTCCACCAGATCAGAGGCAGTAGGGATGACCAGGGATGTTCTCTGTTTAGTGAGTCCGCCAGATCAGAGGCAGTAGGGATGACCAGGGATGTTCTCTGTTTAGTGAGTCCACCAGATCAGAGGCAGTAGGGATGACCAGGGATGTTTTCTGTTTAGTGAGTCCACCAGATCAGAGGCAGTAGGGATGACCAGGGATGTTCTCTGTTTAGTGAGTCCGCCAGATCAGAGGCAGTAGGGATGACCAGGGATGTTCTCTGTTTAGTGAGTCCACCAGATCAGAGGCAGTAGGGATGACCAGGGATGTTCTCTGTTTAGTGAGTCCTCCAGATCAGAGGCTGTAGGGACCATTTTCCTGTCCTACTAAGCATTCAAAATGTAACACGTACTTTTCGGACAAATTCAGTGCATATAGTTGATTTTATTAAACACATACGCTGTGTCTATATATGGACAAATACACGTTTAAAAAGGTTGACCAATCTATTGGTTGAAAGAAAAGAACACTCTTGGTCGACCAATTTTTATTTTATTTTTTAGTCGGGGACAGCCCTAGTGTGTTCATTTGAGCAATCAGATGGCTCCTCGCAGCTGTGTCCCAGCATCTTTGCTGGTCTCATGATGCTGCATTCTGCCCTGAGGCCAAACACACTGCGTCTACCACACCAAGACCAAGACCCAGACTGACACCACATCACATCGCACAGTCATCCCCAGCCCTGCTACCAGCTGTACCAGTACTGTGACAGAGAGAGTCCCAGGCCCAGCTCCAGGATGACATGCCTGGGGGGACATTTTAAATCTATCTGTTGTTTAAAGCACTAACAACACAAGGTAGATTGGTCTTTCTGCTGTTCAAATGTACACACGTGTATCTGAAATGTAGCCCTACACATCAACAACCATCACTTTATATAATAACACAAGAAAGAGATGCTCCCCACTAGGACGTGTATCTGAAATGCAGCCGTAGCTGCAGTAGGCCTACACATAATCTATGCCTACCAACACTCACAGACCAGCTGACAGGATGAGCCACACTAGCTTGTCAACAAATCTTATTAAACTTTAATCATTATAACCAAATAGACTACATTTCTGTTCAATTTGTTACACTACACAGTGAGCGTAACCAAGCCGCCCTTCTGCTACTACCAGCTGTACTAGTACTGTGACAGAGTCCACTCACTGTGCTACCAGCTGTACTAGTAATGTGACAGAGTCCACTCACTGTGCTACCAGCTGTACTAGTACTGTGACAGAGTCCACTCACTGTGCTACATAATTTAAGAGACTATAGATAATGGGAGAGTTGTGGAAGGTTGAGATGGTTGTTGACTGACTCTCCTCCCCTTACTGTAGTAGAAAACAGTTAGTCACACTGTACACCACATCCACTCTGGAGTGTTTTCACTGAGGACATGAGGAACTACTGTCTGTGTGAGAGTGTTGTCACTGAGGACATGAGGAACTACTGTCTGTGTGAGAGTGTTGTCACTGAGGACATGAGGAACTACTCTCTGTGTGAGAGTGTTGTCACTGAGGACATGAGGAACTACTGTCTGTGTGAGAGTGTTGTCACTGAGGACATGAGGAACTACTGTCTGTGTGAGAGTGTTGTCACTGAGGACATGAGGAACTACTGTCTGTGTGAGAGTGTTGTCACTGAGGACATGAGGAACTATTGTCTGTGTGAGAGTGTTGTCACTGAGGACATGAGGAACTACTGTCTGTGTGAGAGTGTTGTCACTGAGGACATGAGGAACTACTGTCTGTGTGAGAGTGTTGTCACTGAGGACATGAGGAACTACTGTCTGTGTGAGAGTGTTGTCACTGAGGACATGAGGAACTACTGTCTGTGTGAGAGTGTTTTCACGGGTAAGGATAAAGGGGAGGAGGGATTGGATGGGGATGGTCGTTGGAATGTTTTGAAGGGAGGGAGGTGGCATCTTTGTGAGCTTCACCAGCTGCCTCTCTGGGCCCAGGCTGCTGAGTGGGTATTGTTCTGGGCGCCAGTTTGGGGCCTCGGATCCAGCTCTTCATTAAAAGAGGAGAAAGAGGGCGTAGGGGGTTTGTTTTGGTAGTGTCCGATCTCTCTGGGGCACGTTTAAGAACGTGTGGCTGACAATGGGGCCGGCCCATGGGCCTCAGACAGGCTGGGAAGACCTGGGCAGCCAGGCATTGTGGTGGCAGCAGTGGGTGTCCTGGAAATGAAACAGTGGGCCAAGCCCAGTTAAGCCCCCAGTACAAGGGGAGCGTGGGCCAGAGGAGTGGAGTGGCTGGGGCCTCTTCTCCTCTCTGTGGAAGATTAAAGGTTGGCCGTTACACCACCAACTATTTGTATGCAAATACTCTCCGTTTCCTCTAACTTTTCTCTGGCCCTGGCTGTCCCTGTTTAGCGTGGGATCGCTGGATCCCATTGGACACTCAGCTGAGGCCACAGACACAAACAGGCTGCAAGTGGAGAGTAATGAAGAGACTGTTGATCTTTTATGTCACCTGCTTTATAGATGCCCCCCATCCCCCACATCAACTCCCTAGTTCTCAGTCTGTTCTTTTATGCATACAAACACATTTACAGCCATGGTAACAGACTCATACACACATATCCATGTAGCCCCCCCCCCCCTTCTTGTGGTATCATATAGGGATTACGACCCCCAGGCAGTGGAAAGTCAACACAGGATTCTCTCTATCTCTCAGAGCCTTAATAACAGTCTCAGAGGTCTTAACCGTGGTGCTCAGTGGTACAAGCCAGCCCTCTACCCTGCCTGGGCTATGTGCCTCATCTGTGCTATGTGTAACATCATCTGACACATAAGAGGGGAAATCAGTCCACCGCTCCCACATGCTTGTCATTCCAACCCTAACAACACAGGAGAAGGGAGGAATGCTCAGGAAGTAGGAGAGAGAGAGAGAGAAATGCTCAGGAAGGAGAGAGAGAGAGAGAGAGAGAGAGGAATGCTCAGGAAGGAGAGAGAGAGAGGAATGCTCAGGAAGGAGGGATAGAGAGAGGAATGCTCAGGAAGGAGAGAGAGAGAGAGGAATGCTCAGGAAGGAGAGAGAGAGAGAGAGAGAGGAATGCTCAGGAAGGAGGAGAGAAAGAGTGAGAGAAAGAGAGTGAGAGAAAGAGGGGGGAATGCTCAGGAAGGAGAGAGAGAGAGGAAGGCTCAGGAAGGAGGAGAGAGAGAGAGAAAGAGAGAGTGAGAGCAAGAGGGGGGAATGCTTAGGAAGGAGAGAGAGAGAGAGAGAGAGAGGAATGCTCAGGAAGGAGGAGAGAGAGAGAGAAAGAGAGAGTGAGAGCAAGAGGGGGGAATGCTCAGGAAGGAGGGAGAGAGAGAGAGAGGAATGCTCAGGAAGGAGGAGAGAGAGAGAGAGAGAAAGAGTGAGAGCAAGAGGGGGGAATGCTCAGGATGGAGGAGAAAAGGGAAAGATGAGGAGAGCGGGAGAGAATAACAGTACAGAAACCATTAGAGATGAGGAAAATAAATGAAGGACTGTGAGGGGCAGAGGAGTGAATAAAAGAGGATAAGAGAAGACGAGGGATGTGAAGACAATAAGGTCTAGAAAAAAGGAAAGAGCAGATCTTGGAGCAGGTGTTCCCAGCAGCAGTCCTGAGCCAGAGCGATGTGTGTGTCCTGCAGTCCTCAGCAGCACAGAGATCAGAGAGCAGAGACAGGGGCTTGTGAAACCACTGCCCTGCCTCTTAAATATGTGTTTTTACAGCCAAATAAAAGAGGACTTCTGCCTAAAACAACTCCTATAAAACTCTCTTTTCTTCTTCTCAGTTACAAAGTCCTCCATCCACTATGTTGACAACACTGTAACAACACTGGTCAGAAGAGGAGGAGAAGTTAAAGTGTTTGTTCTGGACTGAGGTCATCAGGCTGTGTGACCGGTCACCTCTCTGACTATCCCTGCTGGGGCCTGCTTGGCCATGTGCCCTCACAGCTGTGCTCGGAGGTGAATGACCCAGTAGTATTATCCAGTCTGGTGTCTGGTCCTCTGAGCCGATGCAGTGCTACAGTAACACTAGGACCTGGGCGGGCTGATGAACGACAGCCCTGTATCATAGTGTTCCATTTTCTCTACCTGGCCTGGTCTCTGGGACCTGCACAACAAGTCCCCCCTCCTTTCCTCTTCCCCCTGAGGACCTTACTTTGATATGTCAGCACCCCTCCTCTCTCTTTGTTGTTTGATGAAGGCACAAAGTTGTCCCGTGATTGAATTACTTTTCCTCATAATTGAAATCCATCTCATTCCCGTTTTGGATGAGGAAAAAGAACAAAGTTAAATCCCCTCTCCAGAAATCAACACCATGTCAGTTATGTGTGTGATTCATTTGACTTACGATAGGAGACAATACTCGCAAAACCTTTTTAAAGCCTCAGGTTCCCGTAGTTTCTCAAAACTCAACTCAGCTAACCCTCTGCCAAACCTCATGCTGCTGTTTTGTTGCTGAGGACAGGCTGTGAACGACTTTCACCTGTTTGCCATAAATCTGTGTCATGTAGTTTCAGCACCAGGGTCTGCAGCCAAGATGAACTCTGGTTCTCACAGAGTAAGGACAACAGGAAAAAAAAATGTTTTGGCCGGCCAATACCTCAGTCGCTCATTCTACACTCTTGGAAAGGATTCTACATGGAACCCAAAAGGATTCTACCTGGAACCCAAAATGATTCTACCTGGAACCCAAAAGGATTCTACATGAAACCCAAAAGGGTTCTACCTGGAACCCAAAAGGATTCTACATGGAACCCAAAAGGGTTCTACCTGGAACCAAAAAGGGTTCTGATATACAGTAGTAGGACTGGCAGTTAAAGTAGAAGCAGTTGAAGCACAATTAAAAATGCAGATTCAATAATGATAGTAGTACTAGTGCTTTAATAACAGTAGTACTGCTATCTGTTATAGTAATACTTAGTGTTGGATATCTTGGTGGCTTTAACCTTGAGGTACAGCTGCTCCCTGCAGCTCGATAATACAGTAATAATACACCATGGTGACTGTGCAGGATTCTCCTGGAATGTGCAGAGCTGATATCCAAAATGCCCTGCGGTGAACAGATTTGGTTTTGATGATTCATTGGTGTTCTGTCGGTGGGGTTTATGACCCCCGGGTATTACTCCAAACTCCTGTGGAACTGACACTGAGGACTTTCACATGCAGATAGAAAATGGTAACGAATTGTATTACTGCCTCAGGATTGGTCAGTAATGGTGTCTGTCATCTCCCCTCTCTCCAGGCCTGCCAATCAGCACTTATGCCAAGTACTGCTACCGCAAGCTGCAGAAGGTCGCCGTCACTGGGGGCAAAAAGGTAAGGTCATCCTAAAACACTATTAAAATGGCCAGGGAGGGATGTCGTACAAAGACAGAGGGGGTTGCTCCATCTCTCACTGCTCCATCTCTCACTGCTCCATCCCTCACTGCTCCATCTCTCACTGCTCCATCTCTCACTGCTCCATCACTCACTGCTCCATCACTCACTGCTCCATCTCTCACTGCTCCATCTCTCACTGCTCCATCCCTTACTGCTCCATCTCTCACTGCTCCATCTCTCACTGCTCCATCCCTCACTGCTCCATCTCTCACTGCTCCATCTCTCACTGCTCCATCTCTCACTGCTCCATCACTCACTGCTCCATCACTCACTGCTCCATCACTCACTGCTCCATCTCTCACTGCTCCATCTCTCACTGCTCCATCTCTCACTGCTCCATCACTCACTGCTCCATCACTCACTGCTCCATCTCTCACTGCTCCATCACTCACGGCTCCATCTTTCACTGCTACATCTTTCACCTCTCCATCGCTCACTGCTCACTCACTGCTCCAACACTCACTGCTCCATCACTCACTGATCACTCACTGCTCCATCACTCACTGCTCACTGTTGGACTGAATTGAGATTTCATTTCCAGACCTTCTGCTGCAGTTTTATATTCTAATTATCTAAATGATCTAGGAACTCCAACTCTCCCAGCAGACAAAGAGAAGTGGAATGTTTCTATTGTTCTAGTGAGTTAGTGTTGCCCCTGAGGTTAGCATCGGCTATGAAGCGAGGCATTCTGGGAGCTCGCACATGTGTTAGCAATCATCACACTGAGCCGTTAGGTATCCTCAGCAAAATAGGCACTAATCTGTAAACCAAAACTGAGACGGGGGCATTACAACAACCCTTTAGACCCCCTCCGTCACCCGCTCTCTCCCAAATCCCCACTGGACACGTGGATCTTAAGAGAGGGTTCAAGTCTGAGCTTGTGCCTACCAAACCACTCCTCCATCAGTCAGCCAGTAGAGCAGCCATCTCCCAACCTCCAGCCTGTCCTCTGTTGTGTCCCACCCTGTAATCAGCCCGCCCACTGCAGCCTTACTGCAGCAAGCCCACTGCAGCCCGCCCACAGCCCGCCCACTGCAGCCCGCCCACAGCCCGCCCACTGCAGCCCGCCCACAGCCCGCCCACTGCAGCCAGCCCACAGCCCGCCCACAGCACGCCCACAGCCCGCCCACAGCCCGCCCACTGCAGCCAGCCCACAGCCCGCCCACAGCCCACCCACTGCAGCCCGCCCACAGCACGCCCACAGCACGCCCACAGCCCGCCCACAGCCCGTCCACTGCAGCCAGCCCACAGCACGCCCACAGCCCGCCCACAGCACGCCCACAGCCCGCCCACAGCCAGCCCACAGACCGCCCACAGCCCGCCCACTGCAGCCAGCCCACAGCCCGCCCACAGCACGCCCACTGCAGCCAGCCCACAGCCCGCCCACTGCAGCCAGCCCACAGCCCGCCCACAGCCCGCCCACTGCAGCCAGCCCACAGCCCGCCCACAGCCCGCCCACTGCAGCCAGCCCACAGCCCGCCCACAGCACGCCCACAGCCCGCCCACTGCAGCCCCAGGCCAGGCACTTTTACTGGGGGCTATATTTCAAATCAAATGTTATTTGTCACATGCTTCATAAACAACAGGTGTAGACTAACAGTAAAATAATTACTTAAGGGCCCTTCCGAACAATGCAGAGAGAAAGAAAATAGAGAAATAATAGAAAAGTAAAACAAGTAATAATAAATACACAATGAGTCATGATAACTTGGCTTTATACACGAGGTACCAGTACTGAGTTGATATGCAGGGGTACCAGTACTGAGTTGATATGCAGGGGTACCAGTACTGAGTTGATATGCAGGGGTACCAGTACTGAGTTGATATGCAGGGGTACCAGTACTGAGTTGATATGCAGGGGTACCAGGACTGAGTTGATATGCAGGGGTACCAGTACTGAGTTGATATGCAGGGGTACCAGTACTGAGTTGATATGCAGGGGTACCAGTACTGAGTTGATATGCAGGGGTACCAGGACTGAGTTGATATGCAGGGGTACCAGTACTGAGTTGATATGCAGGGGTACCAGTACTGAGTTGATATGCAGGGGTACCAGTACTGAGTTGATATGCAGGGGTACCAGTACTGAGTTGATATGCAGGGGTACCAGTACTGAGTTGATATGCAGGGGTACCAGTACTGAGTTGATGTGCAGGGGTACCAGTACTGAGTTGATATGCAGGGGTACCAGTACTGAGTTGATGTGCAGGGGTACCAGTACTGAGTTGATATGCAGGGGTACCAGTACTGAGTTGATGTGCAGGGGTACCAGTACTGAGTTGATATGCAGGGGTACCAGTACTGAGTTGATATGCAGGGGTACCAGTACTGAGTTGATATGCAGGGGTACCAGTACTGAGTTGATATGCAGGGGTACCAGTACTGAGTTGATATGCAGGGGTACCAGTACTGAGTCGATATGCAGGGGTACCAGTACTGAGTTGATATGCAGGGGTACCAGTACTGAGTTGATATGCAGGGGTACCAGTACTGAGTTGATATGCAGGGGTACCAGTACTGAGTCGATATGCAGGGGTACCAGTACTGAGTCGATATGCAGGGGTACCAGTACTGAGTTGATGTGCAGGGGTACCAGTACTGAGTTGATGTGCAGGGGTACCAGTACTGAGTTGATATGCAGGGGTACCAGTACTGAGTTGATGTGCAGGGGTACCAGTACTGAGTTGATATGCAGGGGTACCAGTACTGAGTTGATGTGCAGGGGTACCAGTACTGAGTTGATATGCAGGGGTACCAGTACTGAGTTGATGTGCAGGGGTACCAGTACTGAGTTGATATGCAGGGGTACCAGTACTGAGTTGATATGCAGGGGTACCAGTACTGAGTTGATATGCAGGGGTACCAGTACTGAGTTGATATGCAGGGGTACCAGTACTGAGTTGATATGCAGGGGTACCAGTACTGAGTTGATATGCAGGGGTACCAGTACTGAGTTGATGTGCAGGGGTACCAGTACTGAGTTGATATGCAGGGGTACCAGTACTGAGTTGATATGCAGGGGTACCAGTACTGAGTTGATATGCAGGGGTACCAGTACTGAGTTGATATGCAGGGGTACCAGTACTGAGTTGATATGCAGGGGTACCAGTACTGAGTTGATATGCAGGGGTACCAGTACTGAGTTGATATGCAGGGGTACCAGTACTGAGTTGATATGCAGGGGTACCAGTACTGAGTTGATGTGCAGGGGTACCAGTACTGAGTTGATATGCAGGGGTACCAGTACTGAGTTGATATGCAGGGGTACCAGTACTGAGTTGATATGCAGGGGTACCAGTACTGAGTTGATATGCAGGGGTACCAGTACTGAGTCGATATGCAGGGGTACCAGTACTGAGTTGATATGCAGGGGTACCAGTACTGAGTTGATATGCAGGGGTACCAGTACTGAGTTGATATGCAGGGGTACCAGTACTGAGTTGATATGCAGGGGTACCAGTACTGAGTTGATATGCAGGGGTACCAGTACTGAGTCGATATGCAGGGGTACCAGTACTGAGTTGATATGCAGGGGTACCAGTACTGAGTTGATATGCAGGGGTACCAGTACTGAGTTGATATGCAGGGGTACCAGTACTGAGTTGATATGCAGGGGTACCAGTACTGAGTCGATATGCAGGGGTACCAGTACTGAGTTGATATGCAGGGGTACCAGTACTGAGTTGATATGCAGGGGTACCAGTACTGAGTTGATATGCAGGGGTACCAGTACTGAGTTGATATGCAGGGGTACCAGTACTGAGTTGATATGCAGGGGTACCAGTACTGAGTTGATATGCAGGGGTACCAGTACTGAGTCGATATGCAGGGGTACCAGTACTGAGTTGATATGCAGGGGTACCAGTACTGAGTTGATATGCAGGGGTACCAGTACTGAGTTGATATGCAGGGGTACCAGTACTGAGTTGATATGCAGGGGTACCAGTACTGAGTTGATATGCAGGGGTACCAGTACTGAGTTGATATGCAGGGGTACCAGTACTGAGTTGATATGCAGGGGTACCAGTACTGAGTCGATATGCAGGGGTACCAGTACTGAGTTGATATGCAGGGGTACCAGTACTGAGTTGATATGCAGGGGTACCAGTACTGAGTTGATATGCAGGGGTACCAGTACTGAGTCGATATGCAGGGGTACCAGTACTGAGTTGATATGCAGGGGTACCAGTACTGAGTTGATATGCAGGGGTACCAGTACTGAGTTGATATGCAGGGGTACCAGTACTGAGTTGATATGCAGGGGTACCAGTACTGAGTTGATATGCAGGGGTACCAGTACTGAGTTGATATGCAGGGGTACCAGTACTGAGTTGATATGCAGGGGTACCAGTACTGAGTTGATATGCAGGGGTACCAGTACTGAGTTGATATGCAGGGGTACCAGTACTGAGTTGATATGCAGGGGTACCAGTACTGAGTTGATGTGCAGGGGTACCAGTACTGAGTTGATATGCAGGGGTACCAGTACTGAGTTGATATGCAGGGGTACCAGTACTGAGTTGATATGCAGGGGTACCAGTACTGAGTTGATATGCAGGGGTACCAGTACTGAGTTGATATGCAGGGGTACCAGTACTGAGTTGATATGCAGGGGTACCAGTACTGAGTTGATATGCAGGGGTACCAGTACTGAGTTGATATGCAGGGGTACCAGTACTGAGTTGATATGCAGGGGTACCAGTACTGAGTTGATGTGCAGGGGTACCAGTACTGAGTTGATATGCAGGGGTACCAGTACTGAGTTGATATGCAGGGGTACCAGTACTGAGTTGATATGCAGGGGTACCAGTACTGAGTTGATATGCAGGGGTACCAGTACTGAGTTGATATGCAGGGGTACCACTAGGAGCGCCCATGGCCTTACACAGCTCGTTGAGAGCAGTCTTAGTGCCAGCATCAGTTTGTGGTGGTAAATACAAAAAATATCAATTGTAAATAGTACGGTCTACAGCTCATCATGGGGTATTTTAACTCAGGTGAGCAGAACCTCGAGACTTCTTTAGTATTACACCAATTTAACAGAGGATAGAGGATGATTATTTACTTGTCGCCATAGTTTCATCAGGGTACACGCACGTCGGCCTCTATGTTGTAGTTCATTTTTCGTCTGAATGTCGGGGATTGGGGTCAGGGGTAAGCAGTATGTGCCGCTGACTCATTAGGGTAGAAATGTTCATCCAAATCGAGGTTAGGGATTGCTGTTCTGATGTCCAGAAGCTATTTTTATGGTCATAGGAAGCGATGGCGGAAACATTATGTACAAAAACAGTTAAGATCTGTGGGGGAAAAAACACAAAATAGCAGAATTGTTCAGGACCCATTAAAATGTCCGCTATACATTCCAGCGCCATTCTTTCTTTTAAACCTTATTTAACCCCTTGGAGCTGCTGAGATGGAAGCTGGGCTTTAAACATGGCTGGGTGTCTCCTGTCTACTTCTGTATATGAGGGGCCTGACCTACAGTTCAGCTGTGATTGCAGTAGGGAAGTTACAGTAGTGTGAGTGACTCGACCTGGGCCTGACATAGATAGACAATGTACCTAGATAAGGGTCGGCTTAAAACCAGTTCTAAGCTTAAATCAATAGACTTTCTAGAGCTGTGTTTAGGGACAGGTCACTTTTTCCTACTCACACCCCCACCCCCTCCCCACTCACAGGGTCTAAGGAAGCCCACCCTGGAGGAGTTAGACCAGGGGAGGAATGCCATCGTGACCCCTTCCTTGTTCGGAAGTGCCCTGGAGGAGATCATGGAGCGCCAGAGCGAGCTGTTCCCGGAGCGCAGTCTCCCCTGGGTGCAGGTGCAGCTTTCTCAGTGCGTGCTAGCCCTGGGAGGGGCCCAGACAGAGGGAATCTTCAGGTGAGGAGTCACACCACATCACCATACCACCAGGCTCGGCTCCTGGGAGAAGGGGTGGGCGTCACGGTGGAAGGATAGGGGGGAGAAGAGCAATGTTGGTGGAATTGGATAAACTTTGGGTTCCAGATACGGTCTCCACAGATGAGGATTTACTTTGAGGGGGTAAGTGGCGTTATGGGGTAAAGAAAGACAGGCGTGCATCATGGGAGAAAATACAGTATAGCCATCCCTGACACACATGGTATGCAGAACCAGACTGGGTCAGAGCCATTGTTTCAGCAGTAATTAGCAGTACAGACAGACTGAACTCTTCTGCTCCTTCTCTCCCAGCCCCAGGCCAGCAGCGTTATAGGACCAGCCTCATCAGAGACTCCCATTGGTCGGGAGGGGAGGAAGTGAGGCTCTTTCTCCTCTGATCTCATGTTAATCAGTTAAACAAACACCCTGCCTGGTTAACCTGGGGAGGTTAATCCTTACTGACTGGGCTGTGGAAGAAAAATGGAGGAGATGACTGTAACCCGTTCTCGCTGATTCAGACCCTCTCCTGGGGCATCGGTACAGATGTCTGGCGTTCTGAAGACCCCTACAAACTCGGGCCCAAGCCCTGCTCATGGCTCAGACAGACTGGGTGGTCCTACTGAGAAATGGTAGTTCAAACAAACATTAATATGTTTGACATTACCAAATGATACAAATTCACAGACTAAATCCCTGTCACACAGCAAATAATGAAAATCCACCAAATGAATCTTTTGGCCGTTCATGTTTCAGATAAAAGCATCCGATGATTAAAGACATTGTTTTATGCCTGTGTATGTGAAAGTAAACACAGTGGGCAGAGTTTCCTCTTTCTCTCCCATTCTGTTTGTATTGAAGTACATTTAGAGCCCAGTGTTCTGCACACCATCTCTGTGTAAGTTCCTCTTTGGCTGAGGTCTCATCACATACTGACAGACTGTGGATTGTACATAAAACAAACAGGAGATTATGTGAGATACTGTAAACATATTTTAAGACAGTTCCCTTTTTGTCACAGTTCTCATTTGTGTCACTCACATCTCCCTTCAGTCTGGTGTGTGATTTGAACATTGACAGGAATTCTACCCTGACAGTTTTTTTTTTAAACCCTGCTGTCAGAGGATTGTCTTTACTTTTGTTTTCTTATTGAGCATCACGGTTTATTTATTTCTACTTGACAGGGATCCCGGTGTCAGGGGAATGACTGGCATTATCCTTGTGGCTCAGTGATTTTGCCTTGTTTTTTTTATCCTTGCCACAATCAGTCCCCATGTAAAGGATACCTCCAGACGTGTAGCACTGCTATGTCCGTGTCTGCGGACATGAAACACCTTTCTCACTAATTATATCTGAGTGGTGTTGTATAACCATGTCCACCTGGGATCATATATCCCCAATATGTGTGGACTAGACCACGGCAACATGCTGAAGTGATACCGTGGTTGCCCCCAGAGCCATGTATTAAAAACATGGCTCTGGTCTTCCCTGGGCAGCTTCAAGAGAAATGTCACAGCTGCTCTCTTTCACTATAAATGTTATTAATTAATTAATGTTATTAATTAATTAATGAAATTAACATATCATGTGTCAAAGCAATTTTCTGCATCGGAATAAACGGGTTAGCTACATTTCCTGGTTGTAAGCAAACCACAATATCCAAAATTCATAACAATTTCAGGATGTGGAGGACAGCCCCGTGAAGGTATATCCAACTGATGTGAGAAATATCAAAATGTCTGTTTGTAGCCAGCACTTTCAGCCAGACGATTTTGAAACGGAACTGAAGTCTCAACTGATGGAGTTGGTATGTCGTCGGTCGTTGACAAGTGATGCTGTTCCATATTCCCTTCACTTCAAAGGGGAAGGCATCCGATCAGCCAACATCAGTGCAGCAGAAAAGAGGACAAGCTGAGGTAAGGTAGCTAACGTTACCTAGCTAGCTAGCGAACTAAACATATTTGTCTAAACCAAAATCGAGCTAGCTAGAAATGTATTTATCTAAACCAAAATCGAGCTAGCTAGCTAGCGAACTAAATGTATTTATCTAAACCAAAATCGAGCTAGCTAGCTAGCGAACTAAATGTATTTATCTAAACCAAAATCTAGCTAGCGAACTAAATGTATTTATCTAAACCAAAATCTAGCTAGCGAACTAAATGTATTTATCTAAACCAAAATCGAGCTAGCTAGCTAGCGAACTAAATGTATTTATCTCAACCGAAATCGAGCTAGCTAGCTAACTTTCATAATACGCTGGCTAAACATTCCATAGCAATAGCAATGTAATTAGCCAGCTGCTATCTAGAGATGCTCAATAATCAATTGCATGGCTATCTAGAAATTATGTTATATATTTTCTTACCTCTTGTTTCAGGAAGTTATGTCACTGAGTACTGCCCCTATATACAGGACCTTCCACCCCCACCTGGGATATGAATGCCTGATGACCTAAGGGTCGAAAGTGTTGTTGTAAATACACCAGATTCTACAGCTCAACTGCTCAACGGGACCTTGTTAAGCTGACCCTGGCGTGTTTGAACAGTGCTGGATGGAGAAGTATGCACACCCAATGGCCTAGCTCTTCAGATGGAGAGTTGACCACGTGTTTTATACAGTAACTGTGCTGTATATGTTATTTGAAGGCATTTCTTCACGGTGGTGTCGTTAATGTTGAGTATCATTATATTGAGCTGGTATTGGTATCGAAATAACAATTCTGAACACTTGATATAGCTAATGATTAGCCCATTGGGGTAGCCTAAACAAATGCAGATGGGCAACCCCATGCTTCAGCCATCTATAGCCTAGCCGCTATGCTACTACATCCGTCAGACTACAGAAGAATGTTCATGGCTGCAATAGCACACCTGCCTGATAATATGAGCCATGTAGGCTATAGCCTTTCGGGAAAGAGCTAGCCCAGCCCTATAAATACAACTTTTTGGCAACATGGGCTCATTTCTGGAGATGAACATTGGCAGGTGTGTGCCGTGCTCAGACCTCAAAATTGGCATTGCATTGCAAGTGGCATTAAAATGGTCTTAAAAAGACTTCAATTCAACTTCCTGGAGGCTGCAGAAAGCCTTGATTCAACTTCCTGGAGGCTGCAGAAAGCCTTGATTCAACTTCCTGGAGGCTGCAGAAAGCCTTGATTCAAATTCCTGGAGCCTGTAGAAAGCCTTGATTCAACTTCCTGGAGGCTGCAGAAAGCCTTGATTCAACTTCCTGGAGCCTGCAGAAAGCCTTGATTCAAGCGCCGCAACAGAGAATAGCGACACCTTCTAAATGCACCTTCTAAAATCTGACTAAAATCTACTAAATCTTTCCATGATTAGCAAATAATATACTGGAGCTAGGCATAAACAGGTCTTGTTGTCAAAGTTGGTGTGTTTACAAGTAGGTTACAACTTCTACTGTAGTTTTGTCTCTATTATGACTGCAAGGCTTGAAGGCGACATTGGAGAAAGGGAGGTATTAGCTAGGAGGGCATGGTGTGGGTGACTGACTGGTGTCTGTTGGGGGTGGGTATTGTGTGTGAACGTTAGGCATGCATGATCTATTGACATGAACAAAAAATTCACCAATACACTAAACTGTCTACAAGACAAGTGTTCCTCAAACTTTTCACACCCTTGCAGTCAGTTCTTTGGCATAGGGGAGAGGGTCTGTTAGAATACCCTTCTAGACTATTCACTCTATTGGTGGCAGTGCTTGTCTACTCAACAACTGTAGGTGCTCGTACACAACTAGACTGTCTACAAGTCAACTCAAACTTTTCACAACTTTGCTAACAGCCCATCTCAATGGCGCACTCTGAGTCAATAATGAAACAAAACGCATACCAGGCTACTCTACCCTTTTTAGTTTATAGATGAACATGGTTTATTGTATGGTTACACATCCTAATGATCAGTCTTCATGTCTTTCCAGGAGACTTGCAGTACAACAAATCTCCTGCAAGAGGTCGAATCAGTGGGTGGTGAAGAAAGTGTATGAGAGGCTTGTCCACCTGACTGTGGAGTGCAGAAAGAACCAGACGGTTGTCCACCTGACTGTGGAGTGCAGAAAGAACCAGACGGTTGTCCACCTGACTGTGGAGTGCAGAAAGAACCAGACGGTTGTCCACCTGACTGTGGAGTGCAGAAAGAACCAGACGGTTGTCTACCTGACTGTGGAGTGCAGAAAGAACCAGACGGTTGTACACCTGACTGTGGAGTGCAGAAAGAACCAGACGGTTGTACACCTGACTGTGGAGTGCAGAAAGAACCAGACGGTTGTCCACCTGACTGTGGAGTGCAGAAAGAACCAGACGGTTGTACACCTGACTGTGGAGTGCAGAAAGAACCAGACGGTTGTCCACCTGACTGTGGAGTGCAGAAAGAACCAGACGGTTGTCCACAAGGAGCCACAGCCCCCCAAACCCAACATCCCTGCCAACATCGCCACAGCGCCAAAGCCTGCTAAACCAGCTGCCATTAACCAACACAAGAAGAGGCTCACCAGATGAAGAACATTTTGGAACCTGGCTGGAACATTCAACCAACACAACATCCATATTCAGTACTGATGAAGTAGTGTAATATAGAATGCCTAGTATGCTCACAACTGCATTGTGGTATAAACATTGCTAGCTGTTGTAGAAAAGTATATCATGCGTTTTACTAAATGTACTGACAAGTGACTAAATTATTCCAGCTGCATCCGAAACCAATAAAGTGTTGACTTCAATTTCTTGATCAATTCATTGTGATTTTCAAGTCCAATGCACGGTAACATAGCTCCTGCGAACCTGTAAACTAGTACCGCCCCCGTTTTGAAAAGCCTGCCTTCGAGGGTGAGAACAAGGAAGTATGACTGTCAGGCTGTAGTCTTTACAAAGCCAGGGAAAATGAGTCAACCTAGGTATCCTGCAATGTCCTGGCAGATAGGAACATGGTTGAGACAAGTCCGGTGGCTCTATTGAACAATGATGACCATATCTACTCGCTGCCGGTGTGATCGTGCAATCGGAGAAACACAAAGACCACAATAATTGCTACAAAACTTGACTCCACATTTTTGGGATCAGACAGCTGACTCAATCAACCAATGACATCCGTGGTTGAACTCTCCCGGCGAGTAAATTCAAAAATACAGCTATAGTGCATAATTATGTCTGAAACACCCTCTCATCACTCATAATTATGTAGGGAGACTGGAAAAACACCCCAAATACTGGCTAGTGGTGAAATTTCCTTTTAAAAGACCTGCTGCACCACCTAGTGGAGCATTATCACACTACAACAATCAATATCAACACTGTCATAATACTGTATATCAGCTTCTAGTCCTCCGTTGACATCGCTTTATCTCCTACCACTTCCTGGTCTGTAGCAGCTGTTAAACCTATCTGCTGTGTGTCTCTTCCCTCAGGGTGCCTGGGGATATTGACGAGGTGAATGCGCTGAAGCTGCAGGTGGATCAGTGGAATATTCCAGAAAACCTTGGGGACCCCAACGTCCCGGGTAAGAAATAAATCCCTCTCTTTCAACAATAAAAACAAAAACACTAAATTCCTTCTCTTGGCTGCCTGTTTTGAATGGAGAAACTAACCTTTTCTTAGAGAATGTTGTCAAGGCTGTATATAGAGCAGTCTGCACTCCATCATGCCTGGGGGACAACAGAGGTGTGGGTGTCAGAGGGGTTCTGTGTACAGTGGAAAAAGGGGGTGGGGGGTGCTTGGTTTTTATCTTTTTAGTTCTGGTAAAATTAAGTAAAGATTGTTCTCAAATGTACAGAAAAATAAATCTATTTTAAAAATAAGAGCATCTCTCTCCCCTAGCGTCTCTGCTGAAGCTGTGGTACAGGGAGCTGGAGGAGCCAGTCATCCCTCAGAGCTTCTATCAGCAGTGCATCAGTAACTATGAGGATCCTGAAGCGGCTATCAGAGTGGTACAGTCTCTGCCTGAACTCAGCAGACTGGTGCTCTGCTACTTTATACACTTCTTACAGGTAACACTCAGACATATAGACGGCTTGGTTGTTTAGCAACAAAGCCATACTTGCGCAACCGTGGAGCCAAATAGGCGAGGGTTAGCTTAGAATCAAAGGCTTGTTGACAACATGTAAACTACACTGAGTGTACAAAACATTATGAACACCTTCCTAATATTGCGTTGCCTCCCCTTTTGCCTTCAGAACAGCCTCAGTTCGTCAGGGAATGGACTCTACAAGGTGTCTAAAGCGTTCCACAGGGAAGCTGGCCAATGTTTGAATCCAATGCTTTCCACAATGCTTCTTGATAAACACGGGAAATTGTTGAGTGTGAAAAACCCAGCAGCGTTGCAGTTCTTGACGCACAGTGCGCCTGGCACCTACTACCATACCCCGTTCAAAGGCACTTAAATGTTGTGTCTTGCCCATTCACACATACACAATCCATGCCTCAACTGTCTCAAGGCTTTAAAATCCTTTAACATCTCTCCCCCCCTTCATCTACACTGATTGAAGTGGATTTAACTGGTGACATCAATAAGGGATCATAGCTTTCAGCTGGATTCACTGCATCAATCTGTCATGGAAACAGCATGTTCCTAATGTTTTGTACACTCTGTGTATATTTCCTCTCTGAATCTTTATTAAAAACATACATTTACACAATGAGCACTTGTCTCTCAAATACATCGTTACAGTTGTTGGTTAGCTAGCTAGCTATTTTTTTTGCCATATTAGCATTGACGTGACATCAGTCAAAACACGTCAAAACAAGACATGGTGTCAATAACAAGATACAACGAGCTGAAACGAGCTACCTGCGATTCCCCACTTGTCATTGTTGCTAGCTACAACAACTCAGACTTCTGCCAGCGTGCATATCGTTTTCGGGACATTGTCTGCTAACTCATCTATAGGTCTCTCTCTCGCTCGTCTACCCTCTTTTTCTTTCTCTTGATTGATTGAATTATTGGGGGAAAAAACATGCACTGACTATAACCCAGGGGATAACGTGTTTATGTGAAATTCACTTGTTTCCAACGTGGTCCCTCTATAAATGTTTAATCTGTCACTGTATGTTTTGTAGTTCCACCTACATAATAACTAGATGTATTAGTATAAACACAACAAACACTACATAAATGTCTCTGACCTTGACTCTCACCCTAAACTCATCCACTCTCCCTCTCCCTCCTGCAGGTGTTTGCTCAGCCCGTCAATGTGAGTAAGACCAAGATGGACGTGAATAACCTGGCCATGGTAATGGCTCCCAACTGTCTCCGCTGCCAGTCAGATGACCCACGCGTAATCTTTGAGAACACGAGGAAGGAGATGTCCTTCTTACGCATGCTCATTGTTCACCTGGACACCAGCTTCATCAAGGGCCTCCTCTGAGGCAGCCAACTCTATCCCTCTTCATCAAGGGCCTCCTCTGAGGGAGCCAACTCTATCCCTCTTCATCAAGGGCCTCCTCTGAGGGAGCCAACTCTATCCCTCTTCATCAAGGGCCTCCTCTGAGGGAGCCAACTCTATCCCTCTTTATCAAAGGCATCCTCTGAGGGAGCCAACTCTATCCCTCTTTATCAAGGGCCTCCTCTGAGGGAGCCAACTCTATCCCTCTTTATCAAGGGCCTCCTCTGAGGGAGCCAACTCTATCCCTCTTCATCAAGGGCCTCCTCTGAGGGAGCCAACTCTATCCCTCTTTATCAAGGGCATCCTCTGAGGGAGCCAACTATCCCTCTTTATCAAGGGCCTCCTCTGAGGGAGCCAACTCTATCCCTCTTTATCAAGGGCCTCCTCTGAGGGAGCCAACTCTATCCCTCTTCATCAAGGGCCTCCTCTGAGGGAGCCAACTCTATCCCTCTTTATCAAGGGCATCCTCTGAGGGAGCCAACTATCCCTCTTTATCAAGGGCCTCCTCTGAGGGAGCCAACTCTATCCCTCTTTATCAAGGGCCTCCTCTGAGGGAGCCAACTCTATCCCTCTTTATCAAGGGCCTCCTTTGAGGGAGCCAACTCTTTCCCTCTTTATCAAGGGCCTCCTCTGAGGGAGCCAACTCTATCCCTCTTTATCAAGGGCCTCCTCTGAGGGGGTCATCTCTATCCCTCTTTATCAAGGGCCTCCTCTGAGGGAGCCAACTCTATCCCTCTTTATCAAGGGCCTCCTCTGAGGGGGTCATCTCTTTATCTGTCACCATGCCCTGGAGAGCTGCACTTGTTCATCAGCCCTCAACTATAGCTGCTCTGTCTTTCTATCATACAACTCTACAACTGTCTACCACCTTATTCACAACAAGCCCTCTGTTCCTTCACACTTCTCATCAACCATATCACATCTCAACCCTAGATTCCCTCTGGTTCATGAACACCACAGCCGGAGGAACACAGACAGTGGACTGCACAGACAGTGGACTGCACAGACAGTGGACTGCACAGACAGTGACCGGGTATCTAGATGGTTTTTCGTGCTCCGAATCATCTTCCCTTATTGTTTGAGACTTTGGGACAAGCTCACATGTGATGGTAGTGGGAGACTGTTTATCCGTTGGAAAGCAGGACATACAGTACACGGTGTTCTTGGGCTCGTGTTAATGTCTGGAGCAGAATCAGTGGAATGGTATCCAACACACGGTTTCCATGGTTTCCAGGTCTTTGATGCCATTCCATTTGCTCCGTTCCAGCCATTTATTATGAGCCGTCCTCCCCTCAACAGCCTCCTGTGCTACTGTTTCTGCTCCAAACACTGGACCGTGCTGGCGTGAGATTCAGCATGTGAAGAAGAGCAATCGCAATACGAGACAATTATGCACAAGAAGCATGTGTGCAGGGAAAAGTCCAGAGACAAATGTGTAAATATGATGTTGTTTTTATTGTGGGGGGGAAATTGTTCCTGCTTTGAGTGCCACATATGTATCTGACTGCCATGGTAGTGAATGATGATGATGTCTCATCACGTTTAGACATGACGAATTGAGGGGGAACCCACTACAGACAGAATCTGTATTATTCCGTTCTCTTTTCCTTTATCACAGTGTGTCTGCAAGCAACGATTTCCTTCGCATTTCATTTGGAACGCTTTTTTGACTAATTTTAATATGAATTCTGTCTGTATTGCCAGAGCTGCAGGATGAGTTGATAGTAAAGGTTTAGACTTCTCCACTGGCCGCGGAGACAGATTCCCCCTCTGGGCAACAAAAAATATATATATTTATTTCTAAACAGTTTCTCTTAAAATAAAAATGGTTACCCATCAGTTAGGCAGAGATGTGTGTACATGTGTGAGAGACAGAGTCTCGGATTAAAATGAGGAAAACACATTTCTATTCTCCTCAGCGGTGGAGGGGGGGGGGGGGGGGGCTAGGGAACATTTGTGGAGCACTTTCTGCTGTTTTCCTCCAGACAATTACATTTGACTTATTTTGGAGAGGGCCAAAAATATTTTTATCCTCCCTTCAGTGGAACACAATTATACCTTTGATGGAGCTTGCAAAAATGCTAAATTTAGCTATTAGCAGGTCAGGGGAAAAGGATGCAGGAGAAAATGAGAGCGCTGCTGCTGCCTGGACCTAAAGCCTTAGCCACGCAGACAGTGGTGGATTTACAGTGCAAGCCAAAGGGAGAGGCAATCTGGCAGTGGTTTTAGGGTCTGGGGGTACATTAGTTTAGTGCCATATACTGGGAGGACAAAAAACAAACCGATTTAGTATTTTTAGACAATATTGCCTAACAAGGACTTTCCTATTCCTTAAAATCATATGCCACATAAGGAGAAGACTGTTTAAAATCCATATTTCAGCTGTCTTAAGGGCCATGCGGTTTCCATTATATTTAGCAGTGTGGTCAGGGTTTAGGTTTTAATGCCCCACAAGTTTTCTCTGTGTCTACCTCATCTTAGTGATGGGGTCTGTGCTGCGAGGCTTGTGTGTATGTATACGCACGTGTATGTACGTACTTGCACATCAGTGTGTGTGTGTTTGCCGACTACGCGTGTGTGTCAACTGTAAATGTGTGTGTTTGTGTGGTAGGAGTCTGTTCATATAGCATATACTCCGTAGTTACTGGAAGCTGGAGCCCCTAAATTAGAGGGTGTGTTTAGCCAGAAAATTGCATCTAGAGGTTATATGGTTGTTAACCCCTTTTCTGCACTCACAGCATTTACAGCGGCCGCTCCTTCGTTTCCTTTATTAATGCTTTACTGTTCGTCTTACGAAAACCCAAGCCACCAGTTGGGTACTCCATAGCCACATCAGAGGACACTACCCAGCTTTCTCCTCACCTCTAGCCAGCAGCGGCAGCTCTGAGGTGGGGTGGAGGATGGCTATGCAGTGCCAGTAGTTCTGGGAGTGCATGAGAGATATATACTGAGCCTGCAGAACGAGGAGGGAGAATTCAGGGGCCAGCAGTCACTGGTCTATTGCTAAAGTTCTTGTAATTGTATCACAATGTGATAGTGTTCTTCTAGAATCTATACACAGACCTTTAATAAAACAGCTGTGGACCTGTAACTCTTAAGACACTGAACTCCTGAAGCTCTGGTTTAACTCTTCTCCATCCTGTGTTCTTCAGTGGCTGATGATTCATATATATATATATATATAAATATATATACAGTATTATATATGAATAGTAGCATGGTCTTTGGTCACTGAATGTTCAAAACAATGATGGTTATAATAACATGATTCCACAATATTGTGAAAAAGAGTTCCATTCTTCAGTAATGTCATTATTCTCTTAGTTTGACATCAATGCTTACGGTGTGAGTCAGCGGTGTAATTTCTTGATTTGATCAAATCATTTTTGACTCTTATTTTTTTTCCTAACTGGAATGAGTGTTGATAATGTTTGTTGAGATGATAAACTGAAGTGTGTCATGTTTAGACTGTGTTTGATGACAGTTACAACAAGTTGTGTGCCCCCCGTCCATTGTGCTTCCTCTTCCCTGGCCCTCACATGATGGGTGCTATTGACTCGTTGTAAATATGCTTGCAGGTCTTTTGGGTATGTGTGTGTGTGTGTGTGTGTGTGTGTGTGTGTGTGTGTGTTCGAAAACAAGAAAAACAGCAACGGTGATTGTGTGGATGGATTTATTTCAGAAATAATTGAAAAAATAAAGTTTGTAAACAAAATTTGTCGTCACTTGTTTTATACTGAACAAAAATAAACATAACATGTAAAGTGTTGGTCTCATGTTTCATGAGCTGAAATAAAAGATCCCAGAAATGTCATACGCACAATAATATTATTTCTCTCAAATTGAACATAAATTTGTTTACCTCCCTGTTAGTGAGCATTTCTTCTTGGCCAAGATATTCCATCTACCTGACTGGTGTGGTATATCAAAGAAGCTGATTTAAAAACATGATCCTTGTGCTGGGGATATTAAAAGGTCACTCTAAAATGTGCCGTTTTGTCACACAACACAATGCCACAGATGTCTCAAGTTCAGGGAGCATGCATATGGCATGTTGACTGCAGGAACGTCCATCAGAGCTGTTGCCAGATGAATCCCAGTTTCAACTCTACCCGGGCAGATGGCGTCGTGTGGGCGAGCGGTTTGCGGATGTCAACGTTGTGAACACAGGGCCCCAAGTAACTTCACTCAGCCATCGAAAAGCAGCGGGACAACATTCCACAGGCCACAATCAACAGTCTGATCAACTCTATGTGAAGGAGATGTGCTACGCTGCACATCAAATACAGACTGGTTTTCTGATCCATGCTCCTACTTTTTTTTTTTTAAAGGTATCTGTGACCAACATATTCATATTAGTATTCCCAAATCATGTGAAATCCATACATTTGGGCCTAAAGAATTTATTACAATTGACAAATTTCCTTATATGAATTGTAAGTCGGTAAAATCTTTGACATTTGCATGTTGCGTTTATATTTGTGTTCAGTGTATCTTGAAAAGATTAGTTAACAAGGGATGAGTCGAACTTGTGCAGGTCTCCCATTGACATCAATATGCATTTCAGGGTTTTAGTCTCTGGTGACCTACAGAAACATGGAGTAGATGGCCAGAGGCCAGCGCTTACACAATTTTGGTTGGAGATGTTTCTCTCTAGCACAGTGACTGATCATTATCAAGGAAAATACAAAAGCACATTGCTGAAGTTGCTCTTAAAGGCCCAGTGCAGTCAAAAACTTGATGTTGCTGTGTTATATATATATATATGTATGTATGTATGTATGCATGTATGTATGTATGTATATATATATATATATATATATATATATACATACATACACTGCTCAAAAAAATAAAGGGAACACATAAACAACACAATGTAACTCCAAGTCAATCACACTTCTGTGAAATCAAACTGTCCACTTAGGAAGCAACACTGATTGACAATAAATTTCACATGCTCTTGTGCAAATGGAATAGACAACAGGTGGAAATTATAGGCAATTAGCAAGATACCCCCAATAAAGGAGTGGTTCCTGGCTGATGTTTTGCTCACTTTTGAATGCTGGCGGTGCTTTCACTCTAGTGGTAGCATGAGATGGAGTCTACAACCCACACAAGTGGCTCAGGTAGTGCAGCTCATCCAGGATGGCACATCAATGCGAACTGTGGCAAGAAGGTTTGCTGTGTCTGTCAGCGTTGTGTCCAGAGCATGGAGGCGCTACCAGGAGACAGGCCAGTACATCAGGAGACGTGGAGGAGGCTGTAGGAGGGCAACAACCCAGCAGCAGGACCGCTACCTCCGCCTTTGTGCAAGGAGGAGCACTGCCAGAGTCCTGCAAAATGACCTCCAGCAGGCCACAAATGTGCATGTGTCTGCTCAAACGGTCAGAAAAAGACTCCATGAGGGTGGTATGAGGGCCCGCCGTCCACAGGTGGGGGTTGTGCTTACAGCCCAACACCGTGCAGGACGTTTGGCATTTGCCAGAGAACACCAAGATTGGCAAATTCGCCACTGGCGCCCTGTGCTCTTCACAGATGAAAGCAGGTCCACACTGAGCACGTGACAGACGTGACAGAGTCTGGAGACGCCGTGGAGAACGTTCTGCTGCCTGCAACATGTGGGGTGGCATTTCTTTGGGGGGCCGCACAGCCCTCCATGTGCTCGCCAGAGGTATAGCCTGACTGCCATTAGGTACCGAGATGAGATCCTCAGACCCCTTGTGAGACCATATGCTGGTGCGGTTGGCCCTGGGTTCCTCCTAATGCAAGACAATGCTAGACCTCATGTGGCTGGAGTGTGTCAGCAGTTCCTGCAAGAGGAAGGCATTGATGCTATGGACTGGCACGCCTGTTCCCCAGACCTGAATCCAATTGAGCACATCTGGGACACCATGTCTTGCTCCATCAACCAACACCACGTTGCACCACAGACTGTCCAGGAGTTGGCGGATGCTTTAGTCCAGGTCTGGGAGGAGATCCCTCAGGAGACCATCCGCCACCTCATCAGGAGCATGCCCAGGCGTTGTAGGGAGGTCATACAGGCACGTGGAGGCCACACACACTACTGAGCCTCATTTTGACTTGTTTTAAGGACATTACTTTAAAGTTGGATCAGCCTGTAGTGTGGTTTTCCACATAAATTTTGAGTGTGACTCCAAGAATATTTCATTCATTCAGATGTAGGATGTGTTATTTTAGTGTTCCCTTTATTTTTTGGAGCAGTGTATATATTTCCACAATATGATGTTGGAATAACTGTGAAAATTATGATAATGCACTTTTAGTGTAAAAGCTGTTTGAAAAGACCACCTGAAATTACAGCCTGTTTTGGTGGGAAGGAGTTTTGGCCTTCCACGATGACATCACCATGTGGTAAATTGGTTAATAGACCAATAAGAAAGAGCGTTCCGAACCTCTCTGCCAATAACATCTTTCCCCTCCCCACTCCTACAGTTTTTTTTTCAAAATTCTTGCTAGAGAAATTGCCCTTTGCTAAGAAGCTTTATTTTTATTTATTTTTTACCATTGAAATTTAAAACAATCACAGTAAGGTACTTAATTGTTACCTAGAAATTATTTGATATTGAGGTAACGTTTGCATTGGACCTTTAATAAACTATAATGAGAAGTGGCTGGACATAACATCTACATTATGTATGTACGGAGTTGGTAGCAGTAGCAAGGAGATCTGTTCTCCTAAATTACAGCAATACTGCTCTCTGGTGGACAGATGTTTTATAGCATTTGTTTACGTATAGACCCACATGGTTACATGCACAATGCAAAACACAAGTTCCTCAAATGATGACTACTGCATTTCATACAAAAGAGGACTTAAGTCCTAATCTTCTCAAAGTCCAACATATAGTGTAGGTTCATCACAAAGCCTGTACACTGGAATATTTTAACACAAAGGGGAATCAAAATGATACAGAATATAATTGTAAAATACAAACTAAAAAATCACATGGATCATCATCACTGTGCAGTCTATATTTTCTCTCTCTCTCCAAGACAAAACATAATGCGAGAAACGATTAGAAAACAGAAAAAAAAACATCTAAATTCTTCTCCAAAAAGTTACATTTCATAATAGAAAGAAATCGAACATTTTATGTACACTTCTTGTTCTTGAGCTAGGAGGCAGTTGAGTAGTGCAAACGCATTAGTTATCTGCTTCGTAACAGTGACCTTGCTCTGCCAGACAACATACGTTGTCCATAGAGGCCCGAGAAGCACGTTGCTCGAAGGATTTGCAACGCGGTGTGAAACTGCGGAGCGCAAAGTAAACGTCTATCTAGCTTCTTTGTAAAGAACATATACAGTGTATTTAAATGTAGCTGTATAATTTACATGTAAAACTAAAATGTTAAAAGTTTTTGGTGGCAGTAATTGTTATGGGTGTAAGATGGCACAGTGATGCCATCTGTTGGTAAATGTTCATTACTGCAACTCATGTGTTTTACCGGGGTGCTTGAGATACCCGGATGTGTTGTCATGTACTGAACAAGACTGGTTACTCGCATCAATGCCTCTGTCTCGTCATTTAACATTCAAACAGTAATGATGTGACGCTTCTGTGGATATGAAACTTGCCTGCAAGCGTTCGGGATATTCGCTAGCTACAGCAAAATAATTTGTTTAGGGAAAAGTTTGGAAACTCAAGTGAAGTATAGTGTATAGTGTTCTCAGACTGTGGTTAGGGGGGCCCCGGGAAAGGAAACTACTGATTGACAGTGGCTGTATCCTATGAAACGTCTGTATCGACATTCCGTCATAAATTGTAAACAATCATTCATTCAATATCGGCGGCGGAAGTTGCTACGAGTAGAACGCGGAAGCGAACTGGATTCAGATAATTACTGTACATTAATTAATCGCATGTTATGTTTTTGACAGCACCGGTTTTAATATGTCTATAGGTTTAATGTAAGGTCACTGTTAGTGCGCTGTTTAATTTAAATAAATCAGAAACTGTGTTAGCGCTTCTGAGAATGTAAACAAGATCGAGTCACTTTTGTCAGACTTCTATCACTGTCACTAGCTAGGTTTCCATCCAATTACCTACAGATGTTCATGTGAATATACATATGGATTCGCTGTGGATAAAAAAAAAATCTGTGCTTGTTGACGTAGTGCACACAATGTACCTTTTCGCTTCCATTTTCAGGTGCCGAATAAAATAAAACAAAATGCAATGTGTTTCCATTGCATTTTAAACCTGACCGATAGTTTTGTCACAAACTGTTGCGTTAAATAGCAAATGTGTCTGCCCTGGTCTTGGTACGTGCGCTCTAGCCAACAGGTCGCATATACTGTTGTGGCCAAAAGTTTTGAGAATGACACAAATATTAATTTTCACAAAGTTTGCTGCTTCAGTGTCTTTCGATATTTTTGTCAGATATTACTATGGAATACTGAAGTATAATTACAAGCATTTCATAAGTGTCAAAGGCTTTTATTGACAATTACATGAAGTTGATGCAAAGAGTCAATATTTGCAGTGTTGACCCTTCTTTTTCACGACCTCTGCAACCCGCCCTGGCATGCTGTCAATTAACTTCTGGGCCACATCCTGACTGATGGCAGCCCATTCTTGCATAATCAATGCTTGGAGTTTGTCAGAATTTGTGGGTTGTTTGTTTGTCCACCCACCTCTTGAGGATTGACCACAAGTTCTCAATGGGATTAAGATCTGGGGAGTTTCCTGGCCATGGAACCAAAATATCAATGTTTTGTTCCCCGAGCCACTTAGTTATCACTTTTGCCTTATGGCAAGGTGCTCCAACATGCTGGAAAAGGCATTGTTCATCACCAAACTGTTCCTAGATGGTTGGGAGAAGTTGCTCTCGGAGGATGTGTTGGTACCATTCTTTATTCATGTCTGTGTTCTTAGGCCAAATTGTGAGTGAGCCCACTCCATTGGCTGAGAAGCAACCCCACACATGAATGGTCTCAGGATACTTTACTGTTGGCATGACACAGGACTGATGGTAGCGCTCACCTTGTCTTCTCCGGGACAAGCTTTTTTCAGGATGCCCCAAACAATCTGAAAGGGGACTCATGAGAGAAAATGACTTTCCCCAGTCCTCAGCAGTCCAATCTCTGTACCTTTTGCAGAATATCAATCTGTCCCTGATGTTTTTCCTAGAGAGAAGTGGCTTCTTTGCTGCCTTTCTTGACACCAGGCCATCCTACAAAAGTCTTCGCCTCACTGTGCGTGCAGATGCACGCACACCTGCCTGCTGCCAAGCAAGCTCTGTACTGGTGGTGCCCCGATCCCGCAGCTGAATCAACTTTAGGAGACAGTCCTGGCGCTTGCTGGACTTTCTTGGGCGCACTGAAGCCTTCTTCACAACAATTGAACCGCTCTCCTTGAAGTTCTTGATGATCCGATAAATGGTTGATTTAGGTACAATCTTACTGGCAGCAATATCCATTCCTGTGAAGCCATTTTTGTGCAAAGCAATGATGACGGCACGTGTTTCCTTGCAGGTAACCATGATTGACAGAGGAAGAACAATGATTCCAAGCACCACCCTACTTTTGAAGCTTCCAGTCTGTTATTCGAACTCAATCAGCATGACAAAGTGATCTCCAGCCTTGTCCTCGTCAACACCCACACCTGTGTTAAGGAGAGAATCACTGACATGTCAGCTGGTCCTTTTGTGGCAGGGCTGAAATGCAGTGGAAATGTTTTTGGGGGATTCAGTTAATTTGCATGGCAAAGAGGGACTTTGCAATTAATTGCAATTCATCTGATCACTCTTCATATCATTCTGGAGTATGTGCAAATTGACATCGTACAAACTGAGGCAGCAAACTTTGTGAAAATTAATATTTTTGCAGTTTTCAAGCAAATTTCCAGGGATTCTACATTTTCTTCCATCTAGCTGAGAGAATATTATTTTCCGTTTTGAAGATAGTTTCCTGCAATTCAACACATTTTGACACTGATCTTGAGAGAACATTTTGCCATAGTTAATGCTGTGTTCTTTTGCTCTAACTTCAAAAATCAATACTGTTAAATTCATTGTTTTTGGAATGTTCAATTCCTCTAACTGTTTAGCTTTTATCTTGATGATTGTAAAGTTCTCAAAGATTGAAAAAAAATATATAGGTCCATTATTTTGTATACATACTTTATATTTGGGTTTAGTAATTTAAGTTCACGCTGAAAGCATTTTTTCCATCCAGAAAATTAATAACAAATTAAATGTAAAAAAATAAACCATTCTTTACATTTCGGCCCGTCCGGCCCACCCAAGGGTTTCTATGGCAGAAAAATCCCTGTACATTGGGTCAATATTCTGACCGTGTCTGTTTTTCTCTCTCTTCAGCTTCCTATACTGTGAAGTTTTTCGATGGAGTAGTAAAGACCATTAATCCAACCAAAGTAAAGCCATATAAGCTAGAGGTGAGAGCTCCATATGACTGTTGGTTCACACTAGTGTAGAAGATGGTTGCTCGTGTTATCTTAATGTTTTAAATGTTGTCTTGTGTGATAGAATGTGAAGGCCCAGGAGAGAGACATAACTCAAGGTGAGCAGAGCAATGGGAAAGGTGAAGCCAAGGTGAACGGGAAAGCAGAGAGTTACAAATCCAAAAAAGGATCTTCAGACCTGGAGGAAGAAGAGAGTAGGAAAGATGAAGAGGAGAAAACGCGCAATGGCAACATTGAGAACAGTGGACAGAATGGGAACCTGAACGGCGAGGAGGGGGAGACGGGAGCAGGAGAACTAGGCCAGGAAGGTGTTGGGGAACAGACTGAAGAGCCACAAGTCAAGAAAGATGGGCTGGCTGTCCAAGCTGAAAGGAAAGATAGACAGGCTGTCCAAGCTGAAAGGGAAGATTGGAAGGTTGTCCAAGCTGAAAGGGAAGATGGGAAGGTTGTCCAAGCTGAAAGGGAAGATGGGAAGGTTGTCCAAACTGAAAGGGAAGATGTGAATGTAGGTGGGGAGTGTGTGATGAGCAGTAACCAAAGGCCTTTGGTAACCAAAGGCCATCCCTTTCTTTCTTTCTTTCCCCGCTGAACTGGTACCGACCTTCTGAAGGTGTGTAGGTTAGTGTAAGGCCTCGATCACACAAACCGCGTCATTGCATTTTGGTACACCAGCAGTACATTCATTTCCAATGAAACGCTACGTTTGCCTTGCAGCGTTGCAGAGGCAGTTGCAATGCGTTCTGGGTGGTGCATACGTTGGATTTATCGAATATATGCATCAAACTGTATGCCTAGACAGCTTGACAGAAATGGTAGCAGAAGGTGAACTTTTGTTGCACACACAGATGATGCTGTGTACCGTTTTGCACAGTGACGCTAATCGGTGTGATCAAGGCGTAAGGCTTTGACAGTGGAACAATGAAAAACCGCTGTAGAATCATCAGGTTGAAATAGAACGTTTCCCATGGTTGTGCTCGTGTCCAAACTGGAGAAGAAAGATGGAAGCTTGGCTTATAGCTTTGCTTGGTAATTTGAATTGTGGCTTAATAAAGCCTGTTAGGACAGATTCTGTAGCTTGATAGATAAGTGGAAGAAGTCAAGGGGAGAATGTCTGAGTCACACTGAACTTTCACTTGTTATCGTTTACAGAAAGTTAACACGAACTGAGAAAGAGGATGGGTGTGTCTCTTGGACAGAGGCCACCTCCAAAGACGGAAAGGTCAGACACAAGCAAAGGTCTGTATCTTAATAGATTATTTTATTAGTCACATGCACAGGGTCGCAGACATGGGCGCAACTTTGGTTTTAGAAGTGGGAGGGACATAACTTGTTTTATTTTTTTATCCAATCGGATAAACACTCCAAACAGCCTACCTGACCGCCCGGAGGCATCCACATGGTCCTAAAACACTCCGTTGCCTCGTTTTGTATCACATTCCAATGATAAAACTGGGGGGAACACTAATGCAATGTCAAGAATGTGCACGGCCCCCCCCCCCTTTCCCAGTGAAAGTTGCGCCCCTGGTCACAGATGTATTTGCAGGGTTCAGTGAAATTCTTAAGCTTTGAACTCCAACAGTGCAGGTCAAAGAGAAGTGAATGAAACAATAATTAAAATTATAATATATACATATTTACAACTGCAACGATGATAAATGTCCATGGGGGGGATTATTATACATTTATATTTAACCTTTATTTAACTAGGCAAGTCCCTTAAGAACAAATTCTTATTTACAATGATGGCCTACCATAAGGCAAAAGGCCTCCTGTGGGGACGGGGGTTGGGATTAAAAATATAGTACCAAACACACATCACGACAAGAAAGACAACACAACACTACATAAAGAGAGAGCTAAGACAACAACATAGCATGGTAGCAACACCATATTACAACATGGTAGCAACACATGGTACAAACATTATTGGGCACAGACAACAGCACAAAGGGTAAGAAGGTAGAGACAACAATACATCACGCAAAGCAGCAACAACTGTCAGTAAGAGTGTCCATGATTCAGTCTATGAATGAAGAGATTGAGATAAAACTGTCCAGTTTGAGTGTTTGTTGCAGCTCGTTCCAGTCACTAGCTGCAGCGAACTGAAAAGAGGAGCGACCCAGGTGCTTTGGGGACCTTTAACAGAATGTGACTGGCAGAACGGGTGTTGTATGTGGGGGCTGCAGTAGATATCTCAGATAGGGGGGAGTGAGGCCTAAGAGAGTTTTAGAAATAAGTATCAACCAGTGGGTCTTGCGACGGGTATACAGAGATGACCAGTTTACTGTATCATCTGCATATAAATGGATGTGAGAGCTTCCTACTGCCTGAGCTATGTTGTTGATATAAATTGGGGAAGAGTGTGGGGCCTAGAATTTCTGGGGGGACCAGACTTTTTGACTGTTTAATGACATTGAAAGCTCTGTTTGTTCTTTGTTTATAACTCCTTCCTCGCTGCCTTCCCCTTCCTCTCTGCCTTCCCCTTCCTCTCTGCCTTCCCCTTCCTCTCTGCCTTCCCCTTCTTCTCTGCCTTCTCCTTCCTCTCTGCCTTCCCACTTCTTCTCTGCCTTCCCGCTTCATCTCTGCCTTCCCCCTTCCTCTCTGCCTTCCCCCTTCCTCTCTGCCTTCCCCTTCCTCTCTGCCTTCCCCTTCCTCGCTGCCTTCCCCTTCCTCGCTGCCTTCCCCTTCCTCGCTGCCTTTCCCTTCCTCGCTGCCTTCCCCTTCCTCGCTGCCTTCCTCTCTGCCTTCCTCTCTGCCTTCCCCTTCTTCTCTGCCTTCCCCTTCCTCTCTGCCTTCCCCTTCCTCGCTGCCTTCCCCTTCCTCGCTGCCTTCCCCTTCCTCTCTGCCTTTCCCTTCCTCTCTGCCTTCCCCCTTCCTCTCTGCCTTCCCCTTCCTCTCTGCCTTTCCCTTCCTCTCTGCCTTCCCCCTTCCTCTCTGCCTTCCCCTTCCTCTCTGCCTTCCCCTTCTTCTCTGCCTTCCCCCTTCCTCTCTGCCTTCCCCTTCTTCTCTGCCTTCCCCCTTCCTCTCTGCCTTCCCCTTCCTCTCTGCCTTCCCCTTCCTCTCTGCCTTCCCCTTCCTCGCTGCCTTCCCCTTCCTCTCTGCCTTCCCCCTTCCTCTCTGCCTTCCCCCTTCCTCTCTGCCTTCCCCTTCCTCTCTGCCTTCCCCTTCCTCTCTGCCTTTCCCTTCCTCTCTGCCTTCCCCCTTCCTCTCTGCCTTCCCCTTCCTCTCTGCCTTCCCCTTCTTCTCTGCCTTCCCCCTTCCTCTCTGCCTTCCCCTTCTTCTCTGCCTTCCCCCTTCCTCTCTGCCTTCCCCTTCCTCTCTGCCTTCCCCTTCCTCTCTGCCTTCCCCTTCCTCGCTGCCTTCCCCTTCCTCTCTGCCTTCCCCCTTCCTCTCTGCCTTCCCCCTTCCTCTCTGCCTTCCCTTCCTCTCTGCCTTCCCCTTCCTCTCTGCCTTCCCCTTCCTCGCTGCCTTCCCTTCCTCTCTGCCTTCCCCTTCCTCTCTGCCTTCCCCTTCCTCTCTGCCTTCCCCTTCCTCGCTGCCTTCCCCTTCTCCAGACAGAAGCAACTCATCCCAGTCTCAGATGCAAGTTAGATCAGATTCCGTCCCAAGCGTTAACCCCAGACCAGACAAACACCCAGGCAACCACAGAGGCCAGCATCGAAGCCCAATCAGAGATAGGTAAATGAGATGCTCATAATATTTAGAGCCAATAAGAGTTTTTAGGAGCCTTCATAAGTTGTCCTATCACCACACACACACACACACACACACACACACACACACACGCACAGTTCCATTAATTACATGTTGTTCCTTTTATCTCTATCTTAGTGTATAGAGTCATCAAAAACCAGCCACTTCCAATCCTCTCCATTGAACTGGACCACATCCCCTTCAAGTGCAAAGCTCCTGGCTGCCTGAAGTCCTTCCGGAAGACCTCTCTCCTGCACTACCACACGCCTCCGAACACGCCTCTGAGTGCAGCGTGCAGACCCGGGCATCAGAGAAGCAGGTTGGCTTTCAGGAGACGCCTAGGAGGAGAAGCACCATGTCAGGCTCTATACGTGAGTAGTGTCACTCCAACCCAGGGATCACCTGAGCTAAACCCAACCTCTCTGTCACATTATTATCTGGACCAGTTGTTGTATACAGCCGGTGCTGTTATATCCATGCATGGACAATAAATCAATCAAATCTGAATGAAATCTTCTATTGCAATGCTCTGCTGTATTATAGACTCACCCCTGGGTGACAGACAGGCAGTTAACCGTCATCGTCGGAGATCACTGAGTGAGAGAAGGAAGTAGAACCAGCAAACCAACAGCGAACCCCAATGCTGAAAGAGAATATGGCGTCAGTGAAACAGGTGAGGGACATTTTGCACACATTTCACCATCGTTCTGGACTGAGAATATCAACTTGGGTCTTGAACTCTTTTATACACTGAGTGTACAAAACATTAAGAACACCTGCTCTTTCCATGACATAGACTGACCAGGTGAATCCAGGTGACAGCTATGATCCCTTATTGAGGTCACCTGTTAAATCCACTTCAATCAGTGTAGGTGAAGGGGAGGAGACGTGTTAAAGAAGGATTTTTAAGCCTTGAGACAGTTGAGACATGGATTGTGTATGTGCGCCATTCAGAGGGTGAACGGGCAAGACAAAAGATTGAAGTGCCTTTTGAACAGGGCATGTTTGTAGGTGCAACTGTTTTCTGTCAAGAACTAGTGTTGTCACGATAACCAAAATGTTACAAATGATACGATAACAGGCCAAGTAGCACGATACCAAGTAGGATCGCGATACCACGGGATGGAAAAATCAGTGACCTAGCTTCCTGTTTGCCCCGTCCACCGGACACATGTTCACGTTGTCTAAACGTTCTCCAAAAAAACATGTCACTGAAATTCACACTTCTACTCAATACAACACATTGAATTGAACATCACACTGTTCAGTGTATAATATAAAACTGCATAGAATGGCTGATTTTGCTCATATTTGTAAAGGCCCAGCTGTGATTTGATTGGAGGAATGGCAGGAAGTATACATATATATGCATATTATGCATGCATAATGATCTGTATGTCATTGTGTCAGTCAGGGGACAACGCTACATAATGACCTGTATGTCATTGTGTCAGTCAGGGGACAACGCTACATAATGATCTGTATGTCATTGTGTCAGTCAGGGGGACAACGCTACATAATGATCTGTATGTCATTGTGTCAGTCAGGGGGAACACACAACCATTTTCTCTCACTCTCTCACACACAAACTTTTAAAATGTTAGGCACCAAACAGAATGTAAGAAAGAAATGGATGTTTGATATAGTTTAGTTACATCCTACCTATATGAATCCTACCCTTTTGAAACACATCTCATGAGTAGCAGATCCTTTTCCTTTCTTCCTGGGCCAATCCGATGTGCTTAGACCTACTGTCAACGTACCAGGTTGTTAGCTAGCTTGGTAACATGACTGAACAACATTTTGTTATCAAACCAATAATTAGCCACTCATTTAAAACGGCCCGTAACATGGTTTGTGAAATGATATAACATTTGTGTGAATCCCCCCCCCCCCCCCCCCCCCCAAAAAAAAATACCTCTGGTAACATGGATCATATTATATAACTGTTTAGACTAGAGACAAGACCTCTGGTAACATGGATCATATTATATAACTGTTTAGGCTAGAGACAAGACCTCTGGTAACATGGATCATATTATATAACTGTTTAGGCTAGAGACAAGACCTCTGGTAACATGGATCATATTATATAACTGTTTAGACTAGAGACAAGACCTCTGGTAACATGGATCATATTATATAACTGTTTAGGCTAGAGACAAGACCTCTGGTAACATGGATCATATTATATAACTGTTTAGGCTAGAGACAAGACCTCTGGTAACATGGATCATATTATATAACTGTTTAGACTAGAGACAAGACCTCTGGTAACATGGATCATATTATATAACTGTTTAGAGTAGAGACAAGACCTCTGGTAACATGGATCATATTATATAACTGTTTAGGCTAGAGACAAGACCTCTGGTAACATGGATCATATTATATAACTGTTTAGGCTAGAGACAAGACCTCTGGTAACATGGATCATATTATATAACTGTTTAGACTAGAGACAAGACCTCTGGTAACATGGATCATATTATATAACTGTTTAGACTAGAGACAAGACCTCTGGTAACATGGATCATATTATATAACTGTTTAGGCTAGAGACAAGACCTCTGGTAACATGGATCATATTATATAACTGTTTAGACTAGAGACAAGACCTCTGGTAACATGGATCATATTATATAACTGTTTAGGCTAGAGACAAGACCTCTGGTAACATGGATCATATTATATAACTGTTTAGACTAGAGACAAGACCTCTGGTAACATGGATCATATTATATAACTGTTTAGACTAGAGACAAGACCTCTGGTAACATGGATCATATTATATAACTGTTTAGGCTAGAGACAAGACCTCTGGTAACATGGATCATATTATATAACTGTTTAGACTAGAGACAAGACCTCTGGTAACATGGATCATATTATATAACTGTTTAGACTAGAGACAAGACCTCTGGTAACATGGATCATATTATATAACTGTTTAGACTAGAGACAAGACCTCTGGTAACATGGATCATATTATATAACTGTTTAGACTAGAGACAAGACCTCTGGTAACATGGATCATATTATATAACTGTTTAGGCTAGAGACAAGACCTCTGGTAACATGGATCATATTATAATATTATTTAACTGTTTAGGCTAGAGACAAGACCTCTGGTAACATGGATCATATTATATAACTGTTCAGGCTAGAGACAAGACCTCTGGTAACATGGATCATATTATAATATTATATAACTGTTTAGGCTAGAGACAAGACCTCTGGTAACATGGATCATATTATATAACTGTTTAGACTAGAGACAAGACCTCTGGTAACATGGATCATATTATATAACTGTTTAGGCTAGAGACAAGACCTCTGGTAACATGGATCATATTATATAACTGTTTAGACTAGAGACAAGACCTCTGGTAACATGGATCATATTATATAACTGTTCAGGCTAGAGACAAGACCTCTGGTAACATGGATCATATTATATAACTGTTTAGACTAGAGACAAGACCTCTGGTAACATGGATCATATTATATAACTGTTTAGGCTAGAGACAAGACCTCTGGTAACATGGATCATATTATATAACTGTTTAGACTAGAGACAAGACCTCTGGTAACATGGATCATATTATATAACTGTTTAGACTAGAGACAAGACCTCTGGTAACATGGATCATATTATATAACTGTTTAGACTAGAGACAAGACCTCTGGTAACATGGATCATATTATATAACTGTTTAGGCTAGAGACAAGACCTCTGGTAACATGGATCATATTATATAACTGTTTAGACTAGAGACAAGACCTCTGGTAACATGGATCATATTATATAACTGTTTAGGCTAGAGACAAGACCTCTGGTAACATGGATCATATTATATAACTGTTTAGACTAGAGACAAGACCTCTGGTAACATGGATCATATTATATAACTGTTTAGGCTAGAGACAAGACCTCTGGTAACATGGATCATATTATATAACTGTTTAGACTAGAGACAAGACCTCTGGTAACATGGATCATATTATATAACTGTTTAGACTAGAGACAAGACCTCTGGTAACATGGATCATATTATATAACTGTTTAGGCTAGAGACAAGACCTCTGGTAACATGGATCATATTATATAACTGTTCAGGCTAGAGACAAGACCTCTGGTAACATGGATCATATTATATAACTGTTTAGACTAGAGACAAGACCTCTGGTAACATGGATCATATTATATAACTGTTCAGGCTAGAGACAAGACCTCTGGTAACATGGATCATATTATATAACTGTTCAGGCTAGAGACAAGACCTCTGGTAACATGGATCATATTATATAACTGTTTAGGCTAGAGACAAGACCTCTGGTAACATGGATCATATTATATAACTGTTTAGACTAGAGACAAGACCTCTGGTAACATGGATCATATTATATAACTGTTTAGACTAGAGACAAGACCTCTGGTAACATGGATCATATTATATAACTGTTCAGACTAGAGACAAGACCTCTGGTAACATGGATCATATTATATAACTGTTTAGGCTAGAGACAAGACCTCTGGTAACATGGATCATATTATATAACTGTTTAGACTAGAGACAAGACCTCTGGTAACATGGATCATATTATATAACTGTTTAGGCTAGAGACAAGACCTCTGGTAACATGGATCATATTATATAACTGTTTAGACTAGAGACAAGACCTCTGGTAACATGGATCATATTATATAACTGTTCAGGCTAGAGACAAGACGTTTTCTTTGCTGTAAAGCTGCATGTTGAGAAGCAGTGCTCCACGTTCCCTCTCTGACACTCCGAGGCTGCATGTTGAGAAGCAGTGCTCCACGTTCCCTCTCTGACACTCCGAGGCTGCATGTTGAGAAGCAGTGCTCCACGTTCCCTCTTTGACACTCCGAGGCTGCATGACAGTGAACTTGCAAAGTCTACTCAGACTGGTCTGTGCTCTTGGCTATAACAGGCGATAAAATTATACAATGTATCAAAATTGCTCGCTTTGCGCACTGCTCCATTGTAACAAATGTACAAATCTAACAACAGAAGGCCCATCAGGGTCTGAGTCTGCATCCCCGCTGACGGAGAAGCAGCTGAGTGAGGGCTGGTAGGGAATGCTGAGAGAAGCAGGTGAGTGAGGGCTGGTAGGGAAGGCTGAGAGAAGCAGGTGAGTGAGAGCTGGTAGGGAATACTGAGAGAAGCAGGTGAGTGAGGGCTGGTAGGGAATACTGAGAGAAGCAGGTGAGTGAGGGCTGGTAGGGAAGGCTGAGAGAAGCAGGTGAGTGAGGGCTGGTAAGGGATGCAGCTGGCTGATTACAGCTGCCACGTGTGATATGCACATGAAAGTGAAGTGGATATCATTGGACCTGTGCATACCAGTGGCTAGTGACTGATGCTTAAATTCAACTTAATTTAAAAACAAAACAGACTTTATATAAGTTGCTCTGGATAAGAGCGTCTGCTAAATGACTAACATTTATGGAACAGTGTGTGTGGTATAGGTCTCACCATCCAGATCCTTCTCCATGAGCTCCATCCTGTGTGTGACTTGGTTTTACATGGCCTCAATGTGATCCAACAGGTTGATCTGCCACTGCTAATGCAGCACACAGTCTTTGTCTGGGTCTGGTTTTATGTCTGTGCTGGGCTCCGCCTCTTCAGTCTCTACCTCCCTCCTCACATACTGCTTCTTATACAGGTCCACACCCTGGAAACAGAACAGGACTTCTTATACAGGTCCACAACCTGGAAACAGAACAGGACTTCTTATACAGGTCCACACCCTGGAAACAGAACAGGACTTCTTATACAGGTCCACAACCTGGAAACAGAACAGGACTTCTTATACAGGTCCACACCCTGGAAACAGAACAGAACAGGACTTCTTATACAGGTCCACACCCTGGAAACAGAACAGAACATGACTTCTTATACAGGTCCACATCCTGGAAACAGAACAGAAGATGACTTCTTATACAGGTCCACACCCTGGAAACAGAACAGAAGATGACTTCTTATACAGGTCCACACCCTGGAAACAGAACAGAAGATGACTTCTTATACAGGTCCACACCCTGGAAACAGAACAGAAGATGACTTCTTATACAGGTCCACACCCTGGAAACAGAACAGGACTTCTTATACAGGTCCACACACTGGAAACAGAACAGAACAGAACTTCTAATACAGGTCCACACCCTGGAAACAGAACAGAAGATGACTTCTTATACAGGTCCACACCCTGGAAACAGAAGATTACTTCTTATACAGGTCCACACCCTGGAAACAGAACAGAACAGAACTTCTTATACAGGTCCACACCCTGGAAACAGAACAGAACATGACTTCTTATACAGGTCCACACCCTGGAAACAGAACAGAACATGACTTCTTATACAGGTCCACACCCTGGAAACAGAACAGAACAGAACTTCTTATACAGGTCCACACCCTGGAAACAGAACAGAGCATGACTTCTTATACAGGTCCACACCCTGGAAACAGAACAGAAGATGACTTCTTATACAGGTCCACACCCTGGAAACAGAACAGAAGATGACTTCTTATACAGGTCCACACCCTGGAAACAGAACAGAAGATGACTTCTTATACAGGTCCACACCCTGGAAACAGAACAGAGCATGACTTCTTATACAGGTCCACACCCTGGAAACAGAACAGAACATGACTTCTTATACAGGTCCACACCCTGGAAACAGAACAGAACATGACTTCTTATACAGGTCCACACCCTGGAAACAGAACAGAAGATGGCATCCAAGTCAAAGGGAAACAGATTTGTCATGAATCCAGCTATCGTACTTTAGTTTTCAGATATCGTCTCTTCATCACAACTTAAACCAATTCTAATGAATATATTGGATATGATGAATGTTGTAACTACTGACACACAATCATCTTCGAGAAGGAGTACGGACCTGTATAGTACTGTCTGGTTGTAGGGTAGTGGGGTGAATCTTGGTCCGGTCCTGCAGCAGGGAGCTAGGGTAGAGCTTGGCTCTGTCTGGGTGCAATGGGCCACCGTAGCGCTGCGCCAGCTCCAGCAGTTCCTCAGTGCTCCTCAGGCTGTCCTGCAGCTCAGAGCCTCCCGGTGTCTCCACCACCAGCCTCTGCTCCACCGCTGGGTAGTACGCCCACGGCTTCTGGTAGAAGTGCTCACTGCTGATATAGGAAGCGTTCGAGTCCTAGAACGAGGTTGGGCTCTTCTGAACCCTGTTGGGCTGCACAGAGTGTGTTGAAATTGACGTTGCACTCAGTGTGTCGCCCACCTACCACTGTCATCAGACCCAACACTCTTAACCACTAGAATACCTGCTGCCCTTACCACTGTCATCAGACCCAACACTCTTAACCACTAGACTACCTGCTGCCCTTACCACTGTCATCAGACCCAACACTCTTAACCACTAGACTACCTGCTGCCCTTACCACTGTCATCAGACCCAACACTCTTAACCACTAGAATACCTGCTGCCCTTACCACTGTCATCAGACCCAACACTCTTAACCACTAGACTACCTGCTGCCCTTACCACTGTCATCAGACCCAACACTCTTAACCACTAGACTACCTGCTGCCCTTACCACTGTCATCAGACCCAACACTCTTAACCACTAGACTACCTGCTGCCCTTACCACTGTCATCAGACCCAACACTCTTAACCACTAGAATACCTGCTGCCCTTACCACTGTCATCAGACCCAACACTCTTAACCACTAGACTACCTGCTGCCCTTACCACTGTCATCAGACCCAACACTCTTAACCACTAGACTACCTGCTGCCCTTACCACTGTCATCAGACCCAACACTCTTAACCACTAGAATACCTGCTGCCCTTACCACTGTCATCAGACCCAACACTCTTAACCACTAGACTACCTGCTGCCCTTACCACTGTCATCAGACCCAACACTCTTAACCACTAGACTACCTGCTGCCCTTACCACTGTCATCAGACCCAACACTCTTAACCACTAGACTACCTGCTGTCCTTACCACTGTCATCATACCCAACACTCTTAACCACTAGACTACCTGCCACCTATACCAATGTCTGTTCCATACCACTGTCATCAGACCCTGTGTGGCACAGAGATGATTCATTTTAGAGATACATTTAAATTATCCAGTTGAAGGAAGATACATTTTTACATGGATGTAAGTATGATGGAACTATTATTTATTCTTACCATGTCTTCCTCACTCGTTCTCTCCCCTTTCTCTCCCCCTCCTGCTCTTCCTGCTCCTCCTCCTGCTGATCCTCCTTCTCCTATCCCTCTGCAGTGTTGGAGAATAGGCTGGACTACACAGGGGAACTGGATCCTCCTGACCCGTTGACCCGATTGCCTCAGCTCAAACATCTCATCAGACAGATGGTCAGAGACCTGGGCACCGTGCATCAGATGTCCCTCTGCTCCTCCAACACATGAGTGCGCCACTGAGTTCATCACTTCACCACAGAGACCTGGCTGGAGCAGGGCGTAGCAAGCAAGACTACAGTACAAATGATGGGTAGGGGAGTAACACAAACTGTCATTAATCAGTTATTATACCAGCAAAACTATTGTAATCAGATTACAAATTCTTTTGAAAAACTACATTACTTCTTGGATTACTTTTAATATTTGAAAAAAAATACATTATGACACCTTTTCAGTTTTCTTAATGACAGTCAATTCAGCATTTTTTTTAAAAAGGCGCAAGTTTAAGTTTGTTCCAACTGAGCAAGTCTGACCGGATGTCAGAGACCAACCACTATGATGACACACCAAATGATGACCACCAATCAGAGACCACTATGATGACACACCAAATGCTGTCATCATTCTTCTGTCCAAAAGTAACTGAAAGTAATCAGATTGATAACGAATTGTGATAATCCAAAAGTTACGTAACTGATTACAATTGTGGACAGGTAACTGTAACGGATTACATTGTTGAAGGTAACATATAGTCCACCACCCTGCGTGTGGGTTACATGGACAGAGACGTGACACCTGGTACTACTGACAATTCAGGAATCAACCATATGAAATGTCTGGCAACCTGCATTCCTGCCATGGTGATGAAGGATGGATAGGACAGGCTACTTTTCTGAAATGCAAGAAAAATAAGAACAGAACATAACCATGTTTAACACTTTTTTAGTTTCGTTTTTATTAATTTGACCATTTAAAAAACAAAAACAAGCACACATAAAACTTAAAAGCCATACATGAAACTTAGGTTTTCGATTGTAAGTCAACCCCTCCTAATAATATAGTTCTTGCAATTAATTGTAAAACATGGTGAATACTTTGTTTTTGCTAACATAAATAATCTATCTCCAACAGGGCTTTATGATTGGATGGTTTTGCTGAAAGGTTCAAATGTAGACCACTGTAGGCTTTTTCTTCTACAGTTCTATTCAATGTTTATATAACATTACACATGTTTGTTCAATGTAAGCACATATGTATCTAATCCTATGTTTCAAATGCATATTTTTTATTAGTGTTTCAATTAAATGTATTTGGAAAAAATTGCTTAATACTGATGTTTTAAGATCATAAAAAATAAAGGTCACACTTTATTTGGATAGTCTACAGATGCTCTACAGATAGTTTGGCCATCTGTTGATTAGCAACTGCTTGCTAAGGTTAGGTTTAGAATAAGGTTAGGGTTGGAGCTTGGGGTAGCGTTGGTAGATGGTTAGTTGAAATGTTACTGATAGTCTGTAGAGTGTCTACAGATGGACAATCCAAAAAGTTATACAAAAAAAACAGAAGTAATTTTTAAAAGGAGGGGAAATATTTTCATATTTGCAAATATTGTCCTGTCTTTTGAATGTCCAGAATGTTCTTGAGAATAGATGGTATCTTTCTATTGTCCTTTTGAATGTCCAGAATGTTCTTGAGAATAGATGGTATCTTTCTATTGTCCTTTTGAATGTCCAGAATGTTCTTGAGAATAGATGGTATCATTCTATTGTCCTTTTGAATGTCCAGAATGTTCTTGAGAATAGATGGTATCTTTCTATTGTCCTTTTTAATAACAAATGTTTAGTTCCCCATAGATATTGACGTAGTATAGTGTACAAAGTCATTTAGAGGACATTGCCAATATTAATACTTTTGCAAACAAACTGTATATTTTGTCAATTGTAGTACTCTGTTAAGATATTTCTCTTTGATTTAAATATTTAGTTGTGATGTTCATTTTTTCTTATTATTTCATGTTTTTCCATGCGGGCACTGTGCTTTTATCCTTTTATATATTGTGATTCAGAATTTAATTTATATTTTTTTGTAATCAGTAAGTAATGATATGTATAGCACGTACAGCACATAGTCCATAGAGTATAGCAATGTGTCACAGTATATTTAGTACTGATATACTCAGTACATTGCCTGTGTATCCTTCCCTGGTGGGTAGAACTAGAGGATGTGTGTGTGCCGTATGTGTTGACTGAAGAGCAGTGGGGGGAAAGCAGATGGAGCCAGCCCAGCATATGGCCCCACAGTGTGTAGTCAGAAGGCTCTGGATGGAGTCCCTTATGGCAGTGCCACCTCTGCGTTTCCTTGTACCATATCAGGAATATTACTTTGGTTTCTTTCTATTGTGCATTTTCTTAATCTTTGCATGTGAAATAAGTATTTGTATTTATCCTTTATTTTAAATAGGCAAGTCAGTTAAGAACAAATTCTTATTTACAATTACGGCCTACCCTGGCCAAACCCTGACGCTGGGCCAATTGTGCGCCGCCCTATGGGACTCCCAATCACAGCTGGTTGTGATACAGCCTGGAATCAAACCAGTCACTGCGCCACTCTGGAGCCCCAAATTGACATCCGACTTTGACCTGACCCATTTCAGAATGATTTGTTTTTCCTTACTGTTTGTTTCAATGGTTAATAATATTTTATATTTCAGCTGAATGTTGCCAGCGTCAGACTTATCAATGTATGTTTTTTTAATGTAATAGATTTTGTCATGAGAGGACTGAGATTTAGCTTTACCCAGGACCCAACACTGGAATTGTGCTATTTTTGTTTAATAAATAATTATTTAAAATTTCCATGCAAGAAAATAAACCTTTTTATTTTTCTAAATTACGTGTTGTCTGTACGTTGTACTCTTCGAACATTATAATTCAGACTAGACGAGAAAGCATATGAAATGCGAATTCACGATCTAACATTGCCCAGAATCAATCTAGGGAAAGTAACTAGGTCAATATCAGTATTCATTTTTAGATAAATTTTTATTCTCAAATAAAACTGATTCAGATACAAAGCAACACAGCTGAAGGAAGTCACAGTATATATACCTCCTATCACTCATACTGGTCATCCTCTAGGTTCGGGTTGAAATGAAATGTATTGGAGTTGGTCTCCATTTACACGTTGAAGGGTCCTTTCATGTGTCAGATCAGCGTGCTGCTGGTTTCAGTTGGTCTCCGGCGGTTCGAGCACTACGAGACAGCCAGTCCGACTGCTTTCCCCACTGTTTTATCCTAAATCAACGGGTGAGTAGCATGGTGCATTCTCGGATATAAACCGTGTGTAGCTAAGATATTTGTATGGCAGTTGTTGATTTTCTTAGCCAAAGCAAAGGTTTGCTAAAGTGCGTTGTTCTCGGCTAGACAACGTTAGCGAGCTGCTAACAGTAGTTAACTAATTGTAGCTAGCTAGTTCAACGTTAATTGATTAAGCTAGTTATCTATGAAGCCCAGCGTAATCCTTATATTTTAATTTGATTAACATTTTCACACATGTTTTAATAGCTAAACGTTACCGTTTAACTTGGCTAGTTAACGACCATCGGACCAGCAGAGAGTGGTTGGAAGAGAAGCCTGTCTTTGGTGCAATCCTAGCTAAAGTTAGCTAGCCAGGACTTGAGATGCTAACTAGTCACCCCAAACCGTTAGTTATAGCTATATTGGGTGTGTATGTATAGTTATTGTGATACTGTTAACCTATTCCCTTGAAAGATTTCACATTAAGAATCAGAACACAGGGCAAGGGATTTAGGGAGATGGACTGTCAATGTCTAGTTAGAGAGAAGCAAGTCCTTGGCAGGAGAGCCATGCCCTTTTTAAGCATAGCTATCCCCCGGTAAAGTGTCCCTTTGATTGTGTATTCGTGCTGCTAACCTAGATTCCCAAAAATACAGAGATTTAAAAACACAAACAAATGCCAGCAAAGCCATGAGATTAGTGACAGCTGTTTAGGAGTCCAGATGGCCTCTGCAACCATACAGTAAACCTACACACATGATGGTGTTCTGTTCAGAGACCAGAGACTAACATTGAGGGTTGAATTGTGCTTCATCCCTGTACATAATCTGCAGCCCTTGGATCTATGTACTTTTTAAGCTGTAATAATGATATGTACTTTTTATAATGTACCCTACTGCTTGGCAATTATAAAGGAAAGGAACTGTGGAATTTATGCTCTTCCCAAGACAGGTGGGTTCTGTTGGCAATGGCAAGAGATGATGCCCAAGGGCTACTGAAGCAAGCAAAGCCTTCTACTGTACTTGAGCTGGATTTTCTGGGTTTCTGTTTTTGTGTTACATACAACAGCTGCTGCACAGCTGTGGTGCAGGACAGTTCTCTCCATCCTTGATTCTATTTCTGTGGCTGGCCCTGGGGAGGTCTTTGCCAAGCTCTGCTGGAGGGGAGGGGAAGAAGGCACCACTACTATGTAATCAATGGTGAACATTGTATCCCCCGGGCCCATTTATATCCCCTGAGTTTCATTCAATGTGGTTTTGGTTTATTCAATTGTTTTTGTCCAGTTAATAACTGCTAGGGGGTTGGTTGATGTCTGTAATTTTTATAATTGTGATTAAGCGATGTAATGACAGCAGCCAACCTCAGTATTACACTCAATGACCATGTGAAATTGTACGTTACACAGTTGAGATTGAGGTTGTCATCCTAAAGGTCCAACATATTTTATGATTGTGCATCAGCTACTGTGTGGATGGGCGCTAGCGGGCGTATTAAAAATGCTAGCAGACACTCGGCCCTCCGTTGAATGAGTTTGACAGCTGTGATGTAGACCGTCACGAAAGTAAAATAACCGCCATAACCATTTATTTATTTACGAACAGTCGACTGAAGACTGGCCAGCCAGGCATTCGTGCGGTTGAGTCTGTTTCTGTGATAACATGGACTCTTAGCAACGTAATAACTTTGTTGTCCCTTGCTGAAACAAGAAAGGTGTTGTAGCAAACAATGAATAGAATGGGCTTGGAACCTCTAACCCTGGCGATTTTGACTATTAAACTCATGAGCAGTGTTCGTATACTCATACTAACCATACTATTTGTTATGTAAATTGAGTATGTAGTATGCTTATTGGCCATAGTATGGATATATTTAGTATGCCAAAAGTTCCCGGATGTCGTACTAAATTCTCCAAAATATGATGTATACACGCAGTGGATACAATTTTTGTTCTTTTAGGGCCCATAATGCAATTCTTCAGAAACTGGACGTGGCTTCGCAATGTTTTCAGATTTGAAGAAAATAATGGAAGATATGCAGCCAAAGTCCAACGAGAGCGGATACAAATTCATTGTTTTGAACTAATTACGACAAATGTTGAGCAATGTAATGTTGGCTGACAATTTGTTAGCTACGCTATCCTTACGAACTGCATATCATTACAGCAGTATGTACCGCCCGTATGTTAGCTGGTTACCTAACGTTAGTTGGCTACTAATACATCGATCTTGCAAGGCAGTATATTAATGATTTGCTATCTAACTAACTAACAACCTAGCAAGAGTATCAACTTCTGGCAGACAGGCGACTAGTATGCTCAGCTGAAACCATACCGTTTGTTTACAGTATACTAAAATGAAGTAATAGTATGTAGTAGATACTCCTTAAGTATACGGTATGTTAGTATGGGTATTCGAACACAGCTATGGTTACACTCACAATGACTGCTTGGTATTGTGATGCCATAATGTCCATGGTAATGTTGAATGCTCATTCAAATGATGTTAGCTGATATGGCTCATGCAATGGAATGTAGTTTTTGTAATGTCAGTTGAGTTGAATCAACAAATCACAGCACATGTTGATGGGTACACTTCCTGCTTTTACTTCCTGCTTTGGTCCTAAGTGTACATCCGCCAGTCCACCCATTATGCCGTCATTGACTTGAATGGGAACTCCCGGTCTATTCATTCTATTTCTATGGCAGCACATGCGGTCAGGAAAGGAGAATATGTGAGTGTAAATGATTTGTTGCTATTCTAATGGTTATCACGGAGCCCGTGGTCATTTGGCTGGCCAATTACCGTCATACAAAATTCCATGACCGCCACTGTCCGAGCAGCAGCACTGCAGAGATGCCTGGTAAAGAGCTGCGCAGTGGCATTACCAATTAATTAAACAAGACTGGTTTGAGCGGGTGTTGTCTCACAGAACAGAGAAAGCACAAGCTGCTCCCTGATATTGTGTCGGCCTATATGCAGGGCACCTTTTGTAAAATAGATATTGGCCTCTATGGTACTCCCTGCTAAAATAAAGATGAGCTGAAACGCTCCAAATATACCCACATGTAATTTAGGCTGAGCATTTCTATATTTAGATTTTTTTCCCTTTCTACATCACAAACTTGGCTGAGCATTGCCCAGGAGGAGCAGGTCCCTTGGCTGTGTATTAGTAAGCACAGTTACTCAGGTAGAGAGGGTGGGGAATACAAAGCAACGCAAAGGAACGCGCTAACATCAAACGCTCGTTACCCAGCCCAACAGCTCATAAAGAATATTCTGTCAGAGGTTTTTGCTTGCCGTCTGGATAGCCTTATTACCTCTCCTGTGGCCTGTCCTGGCTGCTTGGTCACAGTCCCCTAGCCAGGCTACTCTCCCTCTCCTTACTGTATTGCCAGATGAGGGTGTCTCCATCCCCCCCCCTCCCCCTAGCTCTTCTCTCTTTGGAAGCAGATGTCACCCTCGTCTGCTCCGTTGCGTCTTGAATACCAACCTCAATATGTAATGGAGACGAGTCACGAGTGTGTCACTTTGCAGTGCTCAGTCTGCCAAACTTATTCTCCTAGCATTCTGGCTGGCACCCATACAGACTCTCTCTCCATTAGCTGACCATGAGTAGGAGACTCCGATGCCTGATCTGGCAGCACTCCACAGGTGGATCACTGTGAAACCAGTGCCAGAGGAGAGCCAGACTTTGGGGGCTGCACTGGAATAAAATAAACCCGCATGTTAGTTGTTTAGTCACTTTAGTGTGGGTTTGTGAGATACATGGATGGAGTTGGTGACCTTGAGCTTGCTGGAGTGACGTGAGTTTATAGTCCCTGTGCCAAACAATGCCAGAGTCATTTAGACAGGTTACCATCTCCCCGTTGCACTCACATCTTTAGCCATGACATGCTTTGAAAGGCTGGTCATGGCTCCACACCATCATTCTAGACACCATGGACCCACTCTAATTCACACACTGCCCCAACTGATCCACAGACGACGCAATCTCTATTGCACTCCACACTACCCTCTCCCACCTGGACAAGAGGGCCACTTGTGCGAGAATGCTGTTCATTGACTACAGCTTAGCTCCAAGCACATCACTAAGCTCAGGAACATGGGACTGAACAACTGCATCCTGGATTTCCTGACGGGCCGCCCCCAGGTAGTGAGGGTAGGTAACAACACATCCGCCACACAGACCTTCAACACGGGGGGGCCCCTCAGGGTGCGTGCTTAGTCCCTTCCTGTACTCCATGTTCACCCACGACTGTGTGACCGCGCACGACTCCAAAACCTTTTGAAGTTTGCTGACGAGACAAGAGGTATGCCTGACCGCTAACGACGATGCGCACGCCCATTTGATCATTCCTTAGTGACGTGGACTCTGGGAACTTGACCCGCTCCACATCGTCAGAGCTGTGATGGAGCTGGTCAAGAGTTTCAAGTTCCCAGTGTCCACGTCACTAAGGAATGATCATGGTCCACACACGTCACTAAGGAATGATCATGGTCCACACACCCCAACACAGTCGTGAAGAAGGCATGATAACGCCTCTTCCCCTTCAGGAGGCTGAAAAGATTTGGCATGGACCCTCAGATCCTTAACAAGTTACACAGTTGCACCATTGAGAACATCTTGACTGGCTGCATCATGGCGTGGTATGGAAACTGCTTGGCATCCGACCGCAAGGCGCTACAGAGGGTAGTGCATACGGCCCGGTACACCACTGGGGCCGAGCTTCCTGCCATCCAGGACCTCTATAGCAGATGGTGTCGGAAGGCCCCTAAAAATGTTCAGACTCCAGCCACCCAAGTCATAGACTGTTCTCTCTGCTACCGCACAGCAAGCGGTACCAATGCAGCAAGTCTGGAACCAACAGGACCCTGAACAGCTTCTACCCCCCCCAAGCCATAATACTGTTAACCAACTAACTACCCAGACTATCTGCATGGATCCTTTTTGCATGAACTCTTTTGACTTTTCACATTCTCTGCTGATACTATTTGTATCTATCCTGTTGCCCAGTCACTTACCTATATGAACATATCTACCTCAATTTCCTTGTACCCCTGCACATCGGCTCGGTTCTGGTACCCCAGGTATATAGCCAAGTTGTCGTTCCTCATTGTGTATTATTTTTCTCTCCGTGTTGTTGGGAAGGGCCCGTGAGGAAGCATTTCACTGTTCGTCTACACGTATTTTATGTGACAAATAGAATTAGATTTGATCCCCTGCTGCAGAGAGACTGTTACATGTGATACACTTGTGTAGCATCGGAGGTTTCCTCCACATTCCAGCCCTGCAATCATACCCATGGACCTGCTGCATCTGTGGAATGACAGTTCAGTCCTCCTTTTAGAAATAAACTCAAAGACAAAGGGGTTGAATGAGGCTCCTTTTGTTAGACTCTTCCCCTCCGTACAATGAGACGCTAATGGAAACCACCCACACACACAGCTGAGACTTGTGTGTGCGTATAAATGAGCCTAGAGAGTCCCAGGCTTTGTCATCACTCTCCCCCCCGGCTTCCACGCATCTTTAATACAGTATAGTGACAGTGTGGATATCATATTAGGCCTTACACTGGGTCCATCGACTTAAGTAGCCGTGGTTGACAGACGGAACGGTGGTCACCTGGCTGTTTCAAACTCACTGATCTGTTTGTAGCCTGGTGTGTGTATGACCATTTGTGTTTTCTCTCCGCCCAGACAGCTTCCAACATGGAACAATTTAGTAATTTTTTTAGCCAAGAAGTACGTGGCACACTAGGACTAAATCTGGTGTTGTGAAATCTGTTTCGAGACTCTAAGGTAAACATGAGAAATAAAGTCTTAAACTTTAAACTGCTAATTTTTTTTATTTCATAGTTTAAAGAAAGAAAAAAAAATGACGTGAATTTCACAAAACAGATATGGTCCTGCGTATGACCGATAGGGGGGGGGGGAATCAGTTCAATGTACCTCAGTCCTGGATACCAGACGGTGCTCACCTTACTGCTGTCCCCCACCCACTCAGCAACGATGGTAGGTCATGACGTTTTTAGGTTCTCTGCTGTGTTACTCTCCCCATGTTCTCAGGTCAGTACATGGGACTTCATATCTCACCTCTCATCAGTGTGATGGCTCCCTGTAGTGATGTATGACAGCGTGTTCATATACATCCAACAATCTGTTGTTAACGCCACATAATGGTGTTCGATAGCTTGCGCTTTGTACTTGTAGAGCAATCATTGTACAATTTCTCAATCCAGACCATCACACACTTTATTTTTTTAAATGGCATCTTGTAGTCTGGTTCTAGATAATGCCATCAGGCATTGAAGCCAATATCCTCTACCATTGACAATGGCTGCATGTCAACTGCAATCTTTTCTGTAATCAGCGCTGTAATTTTTCTCACTCCGTCCCTCATCGCCCCTGTCTGTTTGGGTCTCACCGTGCCTCCCTTTCAGATGGTTAAGCATTGCACCTGTACTGCCACTCTAGCTCATATCCACCTCCCTAAAACTTCACCACCTTCTCATTTAACTACTCAAAGTATTGTCATTTGGCCATGCATGACTTCGCCTCCCTTTCTCGCTCTTTGCCATTTGTCCAACTGTGAACAACGACGGCGCTTTATAACCGCGGTAAATCATGTGAAAGATGCAGATCTCCTAGCATGGTTGCGTTAGGTATTTTGTTCAATTTAAATGTTTCCCTTTTATGGTAATGATGATGAGAACCTGTTAGTGGTAGTTTTGTGATAACTGCACTGTGACATTTATGTTTTAGAAAACCAAACACCATTTTTCGGTTCGGGATTTTTTTTCCCCCTAAAGGTTAAGAATCCCAATTTTCGTTTAAACGTTCACACCCTTACTGTGAGGTGTCATTATCGAGGCTAAAATGTGGACAAAGCATGAAGTGGGAAGCAATTGAAGAGTGTTAACCAGGTTGTGAATAAATGGCTCAGTGGTGTCAAAATGATTCTCATGGAGAGGTGTGTGTGTGTGTGTGTGTGTGTGTGTGTGTGGGGGAGGGGGGGGGGTTACTTTAATCAGTAAATGGCCTGTGTGTTTCCTTAGTCTTTCTGGACCAGACACCAGAGAGCACATCAAAGTGTCATGTAGGAATGACATCACCTGACGTAAGACAATGAGAGTGAATTACAGCTGGTTTAAATTGAAACCGTTAACTCAGTAGGTGACAGGGAAGACGTACATATTATCTCCCACAGAAATATAACCCCCTAACAGCATGCTATAATGATGTCAATGGAAGATGCTCTAAGGATTAGGAAATGAAAAAAGTTAGTGTAAATCTGTGATGCTTGCTTCTGTTGCCCATCATGCAGTGGCAACTAGACAGACTGCCAGCTGGACTAGTTTATTGACAGCCCATCTTTATTCCCTTGTGTTTTTGCCATAGTGTGCCACAAACTTTACCCTTTAAATGTGCAATGGAACAGTCAGACTGGTCTGACAAATGCCCAGACTGCTGAACATTCTTGGGGGTTAGGGGACCCGGTCCAGTGACCCAAGTATCTGAAACATAACTCTGTACTGTCCCCTGGGCCCCTATGTCACAGTTTTTTTAAATTCTAATCACAGATGCAGACTGCCAGTGGTCCAGGAGAGAAGTTCTAATGGGCTCTGACTGCACAGTCTGGGTCCAATGATGGGAGGTAATTACCCACTAGCATGGCCAGAGTGGTGCTGTCCCACTGCCCCCCCCCCCCCCTGTGATTAGGCTCCCACATTACTTGCACTCTTCCTCTATCTATCACAGGAGGTTGGACACATGGACGAGAGGAAACTAACGCTACTTTTCAAGTCGTGGCCAACTCTCAACAGCGTTACCCTTTTCAGCTCCCAGAGCCACGACTTGAAAAGTAGCGTTAGTTTCCTCTCGTCCATGTGTTTGATACCATTCCACTCAAGCCATTACCACAAGCCCTTCCTCCCCAATTAAGGTGCCACCAACCTCCTGTGATGGATAGAGGAAGAGTGCAAGTAATGTGCAGCAGCTGGGCGTTACCCTTTTCCAAGATGGCTGTACTTCATTGCACAAAGGAATAACCTCAACCAAATTCCAAAGACTGGTGACATCCAGTGGAAGCGGTAGGAACTGCAAACAAGTGCCTAAGAAATATCGTTTCCCCATGAGAAGTCAATGAACACACAGTGACCTCAAAAATGAATCATTCTGAATGGTTAGTTCTCTGGGTTTTGCCTGCTACATAAGTTCTGTTATACTCACAGATGTGCTTCAAACAGTTTTTTAGAAACTTCAGTTTTCTATCCAAATCTACTAATAATATGCATATCTCATACTACTAATAATATGCATATCTCATACATCTTATATTCTTGGCATGAGTAGCAGGAAGTTGAAATTGGGCACGCTATTTATCCAAAAGTGAAAATGCTGCAGTTCATTTCAGAATGGGTGGCAAGGAATAAGTTAGTCCTAAATATTTAAAAAAGTAAAAGCATTGTATTTGGGACAAACCATTCACTAAACTCTAAACCTTAACTAAATATTGTAATGAATGTGGTAATTGAGCAGGTTAAGGAGACTAAACTGCTTGGACTAACCCTGGATTGTAAACTGTCATGGTCAAAACATCCATACAACAGTAGCTAGGATGGGGAGGAGTCCGTCCATAATAAAGCACTGCTCTGCATTCTTAACAACACTATCAACAAGGCAGGTCCTGCAGGTCCTAGGTTTGTTGCACCTGGACTACTGTTCAGTCGTGTGGTCAGGTGCCACAGAGGGACTTAGGAAAATTGCAATTTGCTCAGAATAGAGCAGCGGGACTGGCCCTTGGATGTACACAGTGCGCTAACATGAGTAATATGCATGTCAATCTCTCCTGACACAAAGTGGAGGAGAGATTGACTTCATCACTACTTGTAAGAGGTATTGACATGTTGAATGCACAGAGTTGTCTGTCTGAACTACTATCACACAGCTCGGACACCCATGCATACCCCACAAGACATGCCACCAGAAGTCTCTTCACAGTCCCCAAGTCCAGAACAGACTATGAGAGGTGCACAGTACTACATAGAGCCATGACTACATGGAACTCTATTCCACATTTAAGTAACTCATGCAGGCAGTAAAATTAGATTTAGAAATGTAAAATACACATTATGGAACAGCGGGGACTGTGAAGCAACACGTGGGCACAGACACATGCATTCATACACACTATACACACACGTTCACATGGATTTTGTGTTGGAGATATGTGGTAGTAGAGTATGGGCCTAAGGGCACACTTAATATGTTGTGAATGTATTGTAATGTTGTTGTTTTTTAAACTAACTGCCTTCATGTTGCTGGACCCCAGGAAGAGTAGGCAGTAGCTGAATACACACTGCCACCTACACTGAGTGTTCAAAACATTTTAAGGACATCTTCCTAATATTGAGTTGCACCCCCCCGAAACGGTTCCACAGGGATGCTGGTCAACTTTAACTCCAATGCTTCCCAAGGTTGTCAAGTTGGCTGGACGTCCTTTGGATGGTGGACCATTTTTGGTACACGCGGGAACTGTTTAGGGTGAAGAATGTAACGGCATTGCAGTTCTTGACACAAACCAGTGCGCCTGCACCTACTACCAAACCCCGTTCAAAGGCACTTAAATATTTTGTCTCACCCTCAATGCCACCCATACACAATCCATATCTCAAATGTTTCAAGGCTTAAAAATCCTTCTTTAACCAGTCTCTTCCCCTTCATTTGCTTCTCTCTCGTTTTTCCGTCCCATCTTTTATCATTTCGGTTAATCTTCATTGGCCATATTCGATTAATACAGGCAGGTCCTTTAATATTTTAATTGTGTGGTTGGGGAATGGGGATAACCAATGATATCTCTTCTCGCACCTGATGACGAAGACTGGTCACCATGGCAACTTAGGTTCCGTTTGGGCAGATGTTGCGCTGGGTGGGTGGGGGGAATTGGGGGAGCTGAGCTGGGCCATGGCTCTCTGTCTGAGAAATCGGGTTAGGAGTTGCCATGAGCTGTCTCTCAATAAGACTAATCAGATTTCTCTGCATGTCTGTGTGTCTGTGTCGCTGCATGTCTGTGTCTCTGTATGTCTATTTCTGTCATTACAGAAAGTGATTGGGGATCCATAACTAATGTCTTTAGTCTTGGTAAAGAATGCTGGCTGACGATTCCTCTGCTCTAGTATACATGAACTAGGCTACTATGCTCAGTGCTGGGCAGAACTGTCTAGGCAGACCTGGGGACTGTAAGGGAAAGGCCTATATTACAGCAGCACTGTCTGGCTGCACTGGATGACATAAAACGTCCAGGTTTTAAACGATAATAGTGTGTTTTTAAATAGTTTCAAAATGCTGACCGCCGCCTCTCAGATTCAAGATGGGTGATGTGCAGTGCACAGCATGCACCGTCTTTCACTCGGATCTTGTGACCATTTGATCTGAACCGACTGTGCCTCGAGTATGTCGACAGAATCAAACCTTTTAGACGTTAATGTTAGTTGTCCTTCATTATATTTGTCAAACATGACTGGCTTTTAGCCTATATTTATATAATTCAAAATCTCATTCAAGTTCAGCTTCATTTTCTGGTGCTTACTTAATGTCAGCATCAGTTTTTACATGAGGCTGTAGCCAATATGCATATCACCTACACTTTGATCTGTTATGTATGTATGTATGTATGTATGTATGTATGTATGTATGTATGTATGTATGTATGTATGTATGTATGTGTACATCAAATGTAATTGTATTTTTTTCCAATGTTGGCCTCTGATCCAAACCTGGCCGGGCACTTAATGTTTGATTTTGTAATTGTAAAATTTTTGAAAAAATTACATGTCGAAATGGACATCTTTAAATGTATATTCTTCTTGTCCGACTATATTCAGTTTTACTTGTCCCGGACAAGATGGCGTTAATGTCGAGCCCTGCTATTCTGTCGACTGCTTTTCTCAAACTCATTATTTATCAACTCATCTGACAAGATGGCGTTAATGTCGAGCCCTGCTATTCTGTCGACTGCTTTTCTCAAACTCATTATTTATCAACTCATCTGACAAGATGGCGTTAATGTCGAGCCCTGCTATTCTGTCGACTGCTTTTCTCAAACTCATTATTTATCAACTCATCTGACATGTTCATCTCTTCTTATTCTTTCTTCGTGAAAATAAGGCTATATTAGATTATAATTGATGACGTGAGCTACATAACCTAATTTTGAAAGACTCTGTGATACACATGGTCATGGACAGGATATTAATGAGTATGGCAATAACAGGGTTTGTGATTGACGTAATATAAAATAGAATTTTGTGATTTTTTTTTTTTCTTTTCAAGGGAAAAGGTCATCTCAGTCATGTTTTGTGTATGCCATGGTTAGCGGGATTGCAGCTGTGTGGGTGTGTGTGTTTGTCAGAGGTCTGTGTGTGGGCGTGTTAGTTTGTTATTACACCATCACTGACCGACTCATCCACGGCTCATATCTTGGGACAGTGTCTTTGTTGTTGCAGTGCTCATGACTAGGGTTTAGTTGCAGGAACTTGGTTACAGAGATTTACTGAGATTTCCCGCCCGAACCCACTTCCTTTTCCAGGGATAAATAATTGAGAAACCGGTAAAATATAAAGATTTATTTCTATCAACAGCATGACGTGAAATTGAATTGTTAAATTATATGCAATGTCTAAATCTGGCTTCTCTATGGCTTCTGTCTGCATGATCAATCATCGATGCTGAGAGTGGGGACAGGTGGTGCATCTCATACGGATTCGCATTTTACAATGCATGTATCATATTGTTTTCTTGCGACAGGTACATTTGCTGCAGCATAGCCTATGCGTGCCTAATTTACACATCACCATCTGGCTTGGGGGGGGGGGGGTCACCTTATTTTTTACTTGTAAAAAAGCAGCTGCACAATTTTTTTTTATTATTATTTTTTTTTAAACTCTATCACTCAAATCGTTGCTTTAAAGGGTAGGGAGGATGTGTTTTTACTGACCAAAGTAACAACACCATGTGGTCAAAGTCTTAGTTAGTTGTCACGATCTGCTTACCTATAACTACTATTTTTATATTTAACTTATTTCCAGATATCTTTAACTACCCACAATGCACTATTTCTCAACGTCATATGGAGGATCTACTCTGCTAAAGAGTTCATATGCTAGCTCAGGCTGGGTAACGTTAGCAACACCTTGATTTTTTCACAGACTTTGTGGCTGTATTATCTAGTTGGAAAGCTTTAGCATTGCAGGCTCTGGTGCCTTCTTGCAGTGGACTCAAAATGAAAGAGAATCATTCTTGCTTGCTCTAATTGTGTAACAGTGGTACCTCGTCTCTTCTCCTTACTGTTTTGTCTACTATTTGTCATGTTCTCTGCCAAGTAGGCTACGCAAGTGTTTTTGTAACTTTTTCCATATGACATTTTTGGCCGATAACGTTATTTTCCTTGCCCCCCCCCCCCCAAAAAAACATATTTAAAATGCTAGTGGCCAATTTTAAGCATTCTAGTACAGTTAAATACACTGCTTTCTTTACATAGTTGAATGTGCTGACAACAAAATCACACAAAAATGATCAATGGAAATCAAATGTATCAACCCATGGAGGTCTGGATTTGGAGTCACACTCAAAATTAGTGGAAAACCACACTACAGGCTGATCCAACTTTGATGTAATGTCCTTAAAACAAGTCAAAATGAGGCTCAGTAGTGTGTGTGCCTGTGACCTCCCTACAACGCCTGGGCATGCTCCTGATGAGGTGGCGGATGGTCTCCTGAGGGATCTCCTCCCAGACCTGGACTAAAGCATCCGCCAACTCATGGACAGTCTGTGGTGCAACGTGGCGTTGGTGGATGGAGCGAGACATGATGTCCCAGATGTGTTCAATTGGATTCAGGTCTGGGGAACGGGCGGGCCAGTCCATAGCATCAATGCCTTCCTCTTGCAAGAACTGCTGACACACTCCAGCCACATGAGGTCTAGCATTGTCTTGCATTAGGAGGAACCCAGGGCCAACCGCACCAGCATATGGTCTCACAAGGGGTCTGAGGATCTCATCTCAGTACCTAATGGCAGTCAGGCTACCTCTGGCGGGCTGTGCGGCCCCCCCCAAAGAAATGCCACCCCACACCATGACTGACCCACCTCCAAACCGGTCATGCTGGAGGATGTTGCAGGCAGCAGAACGTTCTCCACGGCGTGTCCAGACTGTCACGTCTCACGTGCTCAGTGTGAACCTGCTTTCATCTGTGAAGAGCACAGGGCGCCAGTGGCGAATTTGCCAATCTTGGTGTTCTCTGGCAAATGCCAAATGTCCTGCACGGTGTTGGGCTATAAGCACAACCCCCACCTATGGACGTCGGGCCCTCATACCACCCTCATGGAGTGTCTTTCTGACCGTTTGAGCAGACACATACACATTTGTGGCCTGCTGGAGGTCATTTTGCAGGGCTCTGGCAGTGCTCCTCCTTGCACTATGCTGGCTGTATTGGTGCTACAGTGGTTCTTCCTTTAAAGTTGCGGCACACCTTGTGTGCTGCTGCAGAATTCTGTGGCATGTCATTAAAATGTGACATTTTTCTGTTATTGCTAGTTTGACCACCAGAGGGCATCTTTGAGAAGCATTTGATAGTATTCCGTATTGGCATTACCAGACAATTTTAAAACCTTTTTTTGTAATAACATAGTATAAGTGATTGATTTTAAGAAATTTGCCTTAATTAATATTATGGTGTTTCTATTCAGAGGAAAAACGAAGCCCTCAGGGTTTCCGTTAGGATTGAATGGAAAATATGACTCTGTACAACGTGACGTGACGGTAGGGAGTAGACTACAGGATTGGAGGTTTCTCTAAATTGTTTGCCTTCACTAGATGGCTTTCTTCCAATATTTCGGTAAATCGGTGATATTTATTCCCATAGTAATTCGTTGTTCAATGTTTTTGTTTATTAGGCTACTGTGCAGTCTACAATACATACTGTAGTAAACATTGGAAAGTGCCTAATTCCTTACATAAGTGAGAGCAGGCCATGTCTGTACTAGAGGTTGACCGATTGTGATTTTTCAATACCGATTTTATTGGAGGACCGAAAAAAGCCGATACGGATTAATCGGCCGGTTTTTATTTTTCTCTTTAGGATGGAACAGAAAATATGGCGCTGTACAACGTGACGCTCGTAAATAAATTTCCAGACACAAATGAGACCATTCTTGACCATTTTACTTGCTCTAGCAGAGCAGGTTAACCAGAGCGTTGGTGACTGTGCTGCTGGAAACAATTTAATTTCCCTTTTTTTCTGATGTTTACTGACACAGGCCATATTCAACCGGTGTTGAGCACTCGTAAATGCATTATTCTGCGTTCTGGTACAGTCAGACGAGAGTGCTCTGAAATCGGAGTAGATTGCCAGAGCGAATTTACAAAATCACCCGAATGTCCCTTGAACACACAACGACTATGCCATTTAGCTAAGCTAAGAATGACGGGAATAATCAAGTCAATAAACGTTGGGTTGTTAGTTAGCCTATAGTTAATATACTGTCAAGTTTGATGTATAACTACTAACGTTAGGTAGATAGCTAACATACCGGTACATACTACTGTAATGATATGCTATGTGGTTGGTAAGGACAGCGTAGCTAACAAATTGTCAGCCAACATAACGTGTAAGGTAACTTATTTGAAAAGTCATTACTTTATTGCTTTGAGTAGCAAGCTACCCCTTGGTCGTTAGGGCAAATCTGGTCTATGATGGGGGGGGGGGGGGGTTTCAGACCTAGCTCGGCTATTAGACTATTCTTTAATGGTTGAACAGTCTATTGTTCAGCTATTAACCCCCCTCCCCAACTTGCAACAAATTGTGGTGTTCCTTTCCCTCTTGCAAGCGTTATCATTCTGCGCCTGAGTGGCTCGCTTGTGGGCTGGCAGGATATAGCAGCATCTTCGGTTGTGCATCAAGAATTCTGCACCTTTGTATGAAGGTGTGGTTATTCACAGGCAAATTGTTATGCTATAATTGTTCTGAAAGCAACAAGAAAAAAAATCGGACACAATGGAAGTCTAAGCGGATACCTACGAAGAAGGACTGTGTGATGATGGCATCTCAGGTAAGCAGCACTGGGCGTTCTTCCATCCAACTTTTACAAAGCTAGTATTTAGCCCCAGTGTCGGTTCATAACATTCTACTATATTCCATACATACTGTAGAATGATAAATCATGCAATTATTTCTCTCAAGCTAACCAAAGACATTTAGCTATGAATGCCTGTTCCCGCCATTTTCAGTTGATTTAATCTAACTTTCTTTAATGGCAACTCCTAAGCAGGCCATGTCATATTTGTTTCATAGTCGATACATAATCCTATTTCATGACAGTGAAACGATTAGCTTTTTTTTACAGAAGGATGAAAGAACACTCTTTCACGAAGAGTTAGGGAGTCTCTGCAGAGTGAAGATGGTGAAGGTATCATTGCATATTTCCCATCACCTAATGAACAACCACAATACCAGTCTGGTGTTCAGCTTTATGTGCTGTACTGACGTATCCTGAAATGGACATCTTCATCCCCCTGCTCCCTAAATCCTCTAGGTTATATCAGCTGTTTTTGTGAACCCCTCCTGTATCTGAACTAGATGACATAGGGCACAGCATGATCATAGGTGAGAGGTCACTTGGTCGGGTCAACAGGAAGTATTATTAAAGAGATGCTATACATTGAAATACAGACAGAGATGTAGTAGTCCCAGAGTTAATGATCCAAGGTCAGTTTTGCATTTGATCTCCTGATGAATATGATGACTGACCATGTTAGAATAATTTAAAAAACAAGGCTTAATCATGCTCTCTCTCTATCAATCTGTCACTCCTCTGCAGGTATGTTTTGATGTGAGGAAGCCAGTCCCGTCATCGCCACCTCAACCTTCTGGCCAACTGGGAGCCCAAGGCTGGTTAGGAGACACCGCAATTGTGATGAACTGAGAGAATATTAGGGTAGCACTGTAATTCATTAATCATATGCTGTCTGCCGCTGTTCTTACCTCTTTCTGTCTTCTACACCTCTCTCCCCACCTCGTCTTTCTGTCTTCTACACCTCTCTCCCCACCTCGTCTTTCTGTCTTCTACACCTCTCTCCCCACCTCGTCTTTCTGTCTTCTACACCTCTCTCCCCACCTCGTCTTTCTTCCTCGTTTTATAATGCACACCATATGTGCATTGAAGTACAGATTGAACTTGTATTTATAATATATTACAATTATCATAATAATATAATATCATATATAATATAATATCATTATAATGCAGTAAGTATTTATAACACCTGGATAATGAACTTCTTTCAATAAAGCGTTTCACATTCTCCACTGGTAGAAATTAAGTATCTCATTGAAATACTATCCTGTGTCCTGAGATTGATGCAGATGGAGTTAGATATGCATATATTATTTTCTGTGTATATATATGAATTACAAATCAGCCTTTACTTAAATCATGTTTCTAGTCTATTGCATAGTTACAATGTGTAATCATTGATGTCCCAGGAGCAGGTGTGGTAAACACTGTTGGAAGTGTATAATTGTAATATATACATGCAGACACAGCATCATTCAAATAATGGAGTTTGATATGACTGAAAAAGAATGTCTGAGATTTATACCTGAACCGCACCTTTATTTGCCAAGGAAGAGTACATGATCGGTGAACATATTCACTGTACATTTTACAATGTGAGAATCTCCTGTGGTAATAACTACAGTATATGTATATAGGACTTGCATCCTTGGCACAATAAAGTTATTATATTCTACTCAATCCATAGGCTTCATTAATGCCATCCAGACTTGAAGTTGATACAACAACTGTGATAGCTGAGGTTCATAGATTCTGGTTCTGAACTAATATTCATACCAAATGTTTTAGGTTCCATACACAGATTGGCTACATACTGTTTCTAGCTAAACATCCATAGACATGCAGTTATTTTAATCCTCTACTACACAATAAGTAAATAGTTAGTTAGCTAAGTTACTTCAGCTCCATGACAGGGCAAGTTTGCTGATTTTCTGTTAGAAATATTATGAATAAACAATATTCTCATTTTAAATAGAACTGTAACTAAGTAAACTTATATTCTGTTTTTATTATATCTGATTAACAATATGAGTTCATAAGAAGGGATTGTGTGACACAGACAAGGAGTAATTTGAAGTTAATGAACACCATTCCAACTAGGAAGAAGCGAATGGGTTGTGGATTAAGTAAACAGATAAGGTAGTTAACCTATGGTTGAACCGACGAAACTTGGCTCTGGGGTGTTTTTAGATAACCTAGGAATGCACTCACTGTCTTTTCTGTTAATTAGAACTGTCAGCTAAGTGGTGATCGATAATTTTGAGGGGTCAAAAGTTAATTCAGTTGTGTTGTGTGTCCTGTATATGTGTTCGGGGGGTCAGAATGGACTTTTAAAGTTCCCTTTGTCCCGGCTGTGCCCTCTGTCAGCCAGGTCAAGTACAGGAGATTCTGTTAAGCAATGAAATGACGTCATGTTATTGTATATAAACTGTCGCTCGTGGTAACGTGGCAGCGCCCCCCCGAGAATAAATTCTGTTACCTATTATTGAAAAGACTGGTCTCCGTCTATTTTATGCAAACAAGAATCTTACAAATTCTCATAAAATAGATTAAGGGAATTCAATTAATGAATACATATTGGTATAATTAAATTACAGTAACATTTTCTCAGGAGTCCCTAAAATATTAAACAATGCAAATTATAACTTAATTCCCCTGTCATAACACTAGCTAGCTAGCTAGCTGGCTAATGTTAGCTAGTCAGCGAACTTGCTAAATAGCAATTTTCGTAAATTAACTTTATGACCAAATAATGATGCACAAATGTTTCTCTACATTAACTAACATATTCCTCTCAATTGTAACTGTTTTGCTTGACTCGTTATGACGTTATAACTACTTACATTTGGATCCACCGTAATGTTTTGTCAGCCATCTTCAACAAGAGACGGGTGGCTCGCGTCAAATTCATCATTGGAACCACTCGATATGATTGGTCATATAAAACCCTTGGGACCCAAATGCATAATGAGTGCTCTAACTCCCCCTTGTTGTGGTTTGGCGCAATGAAGCCGTGACGCTGGGTACCTCCAAGTCCTGCGGTGCAAGCTCGCTACTTTTAAAGGAGGAACCACTAGTTAGCTAGCTAGCTCCAGAAGTTGCGGTCGAACAAATAATGCTTTATTACCAACGCAGTATTGTAAACACATCGTTCGTGGCCAGTGCTGGACATGTAACTAAATGAAAAGCCACTTTTTTTTTTTTTTTTTTCTTTTGCTGCGGTCTCGGGACACAAGCACATTGGAATTTATGGAGAGAGAAAGACATTCAAATTGCATCCATAATATATAATCCTGTTCAAGGTAGATGTCCTAGCCTCCCTCTTTCAGGTAATTCATTCAATGCAGTATTAGCCTTATATTTAGCTAATAACTTGTGGTTTAATATGCATAAGATTCTAATTTAGCTATAGCCTCTGCAGTGTTCTATTGCACAATGAAACTGCTCTCCCATGAAAAGCTAGAATAGATGGTTGGTCATCTTTTTGAGCATTTCTTATACTAATAGACTATTTGAAGAGGGACGTTTGCTGAACGTTAAAATACAGCAGCGAAAATGACTCAATGAGTTTGAAAGAAGAGAAAGCATGGATGGCTATAGCAGTTATTTGTCTGACAATGTAATGCCTTTGTCCTTGACTGCCATCTACTTCATTCAACTCTTCCTGAAAGCAAATCCCTTAGCATAGTCATTGAGCTGATCTAACATGGTGGGAAAAATAATGGCTGCTTCGTTCAGGACGTCTCCAGTGATCCATCAGTAGTGCAGTCAGGCAGAGTTATGCTAACAATCATCTCCTGGGTCAGCAAGCGCAACCATCAGCCACTACAGGTTTTCTCTTGGCTTTGTCACACTGAAGGAAGTGTTGGATCCATCCCTTCTCCTGGAATAATACCTCTCCTCCGGTCTCCAGTATGCTCAGCTGATCTGGTTTTAATTGAGAGGGATTGTACGAAGATGTTGCTTTGTCCTCCGTCCACTTACAACGTCCTGTTAGTGGGCTTCACAGGTTTGGTTTTCCTGCCTGTTTGTAACTTAGTCAATACTACAGAAAGCGACATATTTGAGTGGTAGGCTGTGTTGACTTCTCTGCTGAAAATCTCTTCATCAATGTGCCCATCAAAGATGCATTCTATTTTCAGCCCACACTTTCAAATCCCTTTTGTTTTCTGTAAAAAAAAATGCCTTCCAGATTATGTGAACGAGACCGTGTGAGACACAGGCATGCTGTGAAGTCTTCATCTACCCCACATATAATTAGATTTAGAACTGGGACAGACTTGGCAACGTTCACTAAAAAGACATCGCAGCACAGAGAGGGAGAGAGAGAGGAGTGTTCAATAAACCACAGGACATTCATCATGACAGTCAGGATGATATCCACTGCATGTGATCCTGGGGCCATTTGCTAGATCCTTGTCTTGTTGGTTCTCTCCTGGCTCATTTCACCACTACTGTAGCGCTTAGACGTTGGCCACACCGTGATGACACTCGGTCACATGCTCCCCTACTGCGACAGGGTAAGGGACTGTCCCCACTGACACCCCATGGGGAGGGAGATGAGGTTCGGTGTTGACATGCCCAAATGCACACGACACACTTTATTTTCCCTTTCTTATTGCACCCTCTGTGTGCAATAATATGGGAATTATTTTGGTGCACTGTTAGTGTTCAGTGGAAAATGTCTGCCAGTGAATGGCTGAACTGTCATACTAGTATCCATTTAGGGGTTTTGACAACTTGAGTAGCTAGGCTACTACTGCGATTGAATCGCATTTCCATTTTAAATGGCTTTGTCATAAAATAGAAGTGTAGCAGTTATTATACTGACAATTTCCAGCCAGACGTTAGATGGTGTCAGTACTAGTACATCAATGCTCCCCCTCCATGTCATTACTTATTCATGTCCTCATTTCTAGTGCTCTCCATCTCTGGTTAACAGGATTCTTCCTGCTCTCTAATCCTCTTCTCTCTTCCCAGTTCTGCTCCCTTTCTGTGGGTAACAGAGCTCCAGTCCACACATGCTGATCTACCACTACAGCATCCTGTTCCTATCTAGTGAGCAATGTTAAGAGGACACTCGGTGTCCATGGCAACGGAGCTGCTGTTTCTCTCTCGGTTTCTCCTGATCTCTGTTTTTGAGTCTTCTATCCTCAGACTTATTCATGCTGGCAGGATATAGGATATCACTCAGGGAGTAAGTTGGTGGTAGTAGCTTACTACTGCTTCCTGTGAAGAAATCTGATACACTTCTCTCTCTCGGTCTCCCTCAGGTGTGATTGACAGCTGTCAGACCTAAGTTGAGATGGACGAGCTCCAGGACGTTCAGCTGACTGAGATCAAGCCACTGCTCACAGATAAGGTGAGTGGACAGGAAGAATAAACCCAGTCCTTTACTCCCACCAGTAGGTTCAGCAGTCACTAGCCTGGGCTGATCAGGCTTAGCACTGCACAGCTCTGCCCTTCAGTCAGTCTGTACTCTCAGCATAGATCGGTTCCTTTTATTTACATTTGATAAATTTGCCTTCCAGGCCCCAAGGTGCTGCTGCTGCTAGTTACCCTGGGGAAACGAGACTGGCTGGGGTACGTGGTGGTGGGGCTGGAGGTGCTGCAGTGTGGAAGTGCTATAGGGGAGAGCAGTGCTGGACTTGGACTGGAAATATGTGCCGGTAACCATTTTGGGTGTCGGTACTGTTTATATTTAGGTGAAGCAGCTCCAGCAGTAGAACATTTGAGGTGTTGGTACTCCTGCACAAGTCATGCACTGGGGAAGAGGAGAGGCTGTTATGAAATTAGATTGAAAGGAGATGTTATTAGATGTGATGGCAGATTAGATGTGACTATATTGGTAGCTAGCAGATACTGGGAGCTGATGTAAGGTTGTCTATATTGTCAGGAAATGGGCTTGCTGAGTGAGCTTGGTTTTTGATATCGCAGTGAATCCGCCATTTGAGTTTCAAAACAGCGTCCCACTTTGCTCACTATGGTGGGTGGCTGAGGCACTTGAACCACTCTGCAAATCATAAACCCCTTGACCCTGCCTCGTTAGGTTGAAAGTTCCTGACGGACTGTAGTAGGGAATGTGTGTTCTGCCCATGTAAAGGGTGGCAGGTAGCCTAGTGGTTAGAGCGTTGGGCCAGTAACCGAAAGGTTGCTGGATCGGATCCCCGAGCTGACAAGGTACAAACCTGAAGGAGCACACTATCCAGTGTTCCTAGGCTATCCAACACTAGTCCGGTGTTCCTAGGCTATCCAACACTAGTCCGGTGTTCCTGGGCTATCCGACACTAGTCCAGTGTTCCTAGGCTATCCAACACTAGTCCAGTGTTCCTAGGCTATCCAACACTAATCCAGTGTTCCTAGGCTATCCGACACTAGTCCAGTGTTCCTAGGCTATCCAACACTAGTCCGGTGTTCCTAGGCTATCCAACACTAGTCCGGTGTTCCTAGGCTATCCAACACTAGTCCGGTGTTCCTAGGCTATCCAACACTAGTCCGGTGTTCCTAGGCTATCCAACACTAGTCCTGTTCCTAGGCTATCCAACACTAGTCCAGTGTTCCTAGGCTATCCAACACTAGTCCAGTGTTCCTAGGCTATCCAACACTAGTCCAGTGTTCCTAGGCTATCCGACACTAGTCCAGGCTTCCTAGGCTATCCGACACTAGTCCAGGCTATCCAACACTAGTCCAGTGTTCCTAGGCTATCCAACACTAGTCCAGGCTATCCAACACTAGTCCAGTGTTCCTAGGCTATCCGACACTAGTCCAGTGTTCCTAGGCTATCCGACACTAGTCCAGTGTTCCTGGGCTATCCGACACTAGTCCAGTGTTCCTAGGCTATCCAACACTAGTCCAGTGTTCCTGGGCTATCCGACACTAGTCCAGTGTTCCTAGGCTATCCAACACTAGTCCAGGCTATCCAACACTAGTCCAGTGTTCCTAGGCTATCCAACACTAGTCCAGGCTATCCAACACTAGTCCAGTGTTCCTAGGCTATCCAACACTAGTCCAGTGTTCCTAGGCTATCCAACACTAGTCCAGGCTATCCAACACTAGTCCAGTGTTCCTAGGCTATCCAACACTAGTCCAGTGTTCCTAGGCTATCCGACACTAGTCCAGTGTTCCTAGGCTATCCGACACTAGTCCAGTGTTCCTAGGCTATCCAACACTAGTCCGGTGTTCCTAGGCTATCCAACACTAGTCCGGTGTTCCTAGGCTATCCAACACTAGTCCGGTGTTCCTAGGCTATCCAACACTAGTCCAGTGTTCCTAGGCTATCCAACACTAGTCCAGTGTTCCTAGGCTATCCAACACTAATCCGGTGTTCCTAGGCTATCCAACACTAATCCAGTGTTCCTAGGCTATCCAACACTAGTCCAGTGTTCCTAGGCTATCCAACACTAGTCCAGTGTTCCTAGGCTATCCAACACTAGTCCAGTGTTCCTAGGCTATCCAACACTAGTCCAGTGTTCCTAGGCTATCCAACACTAGTCCAGTGTTCCTAGGCTATCCAACACTAGTCCAGTGTTCCTAGGCTATCCAACACTAGTCCAGTGTTCCTAGGCTATCCAACACTAGTCCAGTGTTCCTAGGCTATCCAACACTAGTCCAGTGTTCCTAGGCTATCCAACACTAGTCCAGGCTATCCAACACTGTCCAGTGTTCCTAGGCTATCCAACACTAGTCCAGTGTTCCTAGGCTATCCAACACTAGTCCAGTGTTCCTAGGCTATCCAACACTAGTCCAGTGTTCCTAGGCTATCCAACACTAGTCCAGTGTTCCTAGGCTATCCAACACTAGTCCAGTGTTCCTAGGCTATCCAACACTAGTCCAGTGTTCCTAGGCCGTCATTGTAAATAAGAATTTATTATTAACTTGACTTGCCTAGTTCAATAAAAAATGTCTTATGTCTGGACTAGTGCAGTAATGTTCCTCCTCATCGACATCTGCTCAGTGTCTCCACACTCTGCTCCAGCAGTACATTACTGCTAATGATGAGGGTGGGTGGAGGGCTCAGTATGAGGACAGTAATGACACACAGAGAACCCAGGGGTGTCCTCCACATTGCTGGGAGCAGAGAGAGACAGAGCGAGAGGCAGACCCTGGCATCAACCACTAGAGGTAATTTACTCCACACATTGATCTGAGATGGCTCTTGTTGCCGCCTCCTGGTTACACCTGTGGCTCCAGACTCTTCGCCTTGGAGCAGAATGACTGAGGGAGAAGAGGAGCTTCGGATCCCCTTCAATCAAAAAATATATGACTTATTTTTTCTTCTCTTCCCTCGGCAGAATGGGCGTAACTTCCAGGACTTTGATTGTCAGGTGAGTCAAACGTCTCTTAACCAGTGTTCACATTGGCAGTATGAGGTGACTCAAATCCATTTTTTTTCCATATCCGATAGAATCTGTTATTTTTCCTGCAGTCTGAACAGCTAAAAAGCACATGGAATCGGGTATTTCAAGTCACCTTCATAGGTGGTTTGAAATCAGATCAAATCTGATTCCTGGCCATGTGACTTGTCTGAACAGTCAAATCTGATTTGCCCTCAAGTGGTTTTAGACTGTTATTTGGCACATCTTGTTTCTTGCTAGCTACTCTGTTGACAGTTTGAAAAGAACATGTGGTAGCTAACTAGCTTGGTAATTGTTTACAGACAAATTAGTGAATGTGCTTGAAAGCTAAACAGATGCCCAGCTAGCTAGTGGACTGCTAGCTAGCTAGTGGACTGCTGTGCCCAGCTAGCTAGTTTACAAGGTCCAGAAAGGCACATTAGCAGGCCAGTCATAGTGTGTATTTTGTCAGAATGTATCGGCGTTAACAGATAGGCCTACCATCGGGAAATAGGACCTTCTCATCCTCTGTTTGTGGTGGTTCATCATTCTCCCAAGTCGTCCTATAATTAAAGTGGCCACCCACCAATATGCTCACACGTGACCAGTTATCCAGGCGAGATTACAGTGTGCTCTGCCTTGTCTCCACTCCAATCAGCACCTACAACCAAGAACACTTGTACAGAACACGTTTTTGATTGGTTGTCAATGTTTTATAGTGGGAGGGACAGGGAAAACTTCGCTCTGAAAGTGATACAGACAATAGCTCTCGTTATCGTTCTCCACTCTTTTTGTAGTTATCAGTTAACGCTCCTGTTCACTTAACTATAATGATAACAACATTTTTTATCATTTATCTTCATTGGTGTGGATGGACCTTTTGACCATTTTACTGTCTCCACTCCAATCAGCACCTACAACCAAGAACACTTGTATAGAACACGTTTTTGATTGGTTATAAAACATTGACAGTGGGAGGGACAGGGAAATGTTTTTATAATTTATCTTCATTGGTGTGGATGGCCCTTTTGACCATTTTACTGTGAATAGGGCAGTCTGAGATCGTTGCAGCTTTAGGCCTACCCATAGTAGAATGGTCAGTCTGTGGGGATGTGTATCTTTTCCTTTCGAGATGATTTGATACACATACACATACATGGGCTCTGATACCATGAAGGAACCATACATTGTAGTTTGAAATGATTCCGTTTGATAAGAGGAACGAATCTATATGATACGAGTCGATGCACTAACGTTTGTTGTATAAACACTAAATGGTAAGTGATGCTTTAATGTGCATGAAGATGATAGTCCTGAGTTTCGGTTCCTTCTCCCTGTGGCGTGTCGTCACGGTTCCTTCTCCCTGTGGCGCGTCGTCACGGTTCCTTCTCCCTGTGGCGCGTCGTCACGGTTGACTTATTTCCCCTATACAGTCAGCCTAAAAACACACACACTCCTCTCGTGTGACCCTGTTGGACACATCTCTATGGTGATTGATTGGCCAATCGACTGCTTGTGGCGGGGTGTGGGCGATGTATGTTGTCAGCATGTGATGAGCACAGCCTCGTGTCCTCTGGGTTGCTGTTATTAGACTGAGTGTGGATGTATTCACTGAATCCAACCAACCTTGAGGCTTTACAATGCAGTACATGCAACCCAGCTGCCTGCAGGAGCCTTGAGAGCAGCCTTGCTGTATCTGATTCTCTTAATGACACTCCTCTCTTCCAGTCCTTCAGTGCTTTTCTCCCTTAATTAACTTCCTGTGTCTCAGCGGGCTTATGAAGCACCAGGTTTACCTCATCTTGACAGTTTCAGACACGCAGACAGACAGGGACGGGCGGGGGCAGGCAGACGTGCAGACAGACAGACTGGGACGGGCGGGGGCAGGCAGGCGGGTGCACGCTGGCGCCCTCCACCCTCATGGCGGCACGGCGCCCTCCACCCTCATGGCGGCACGGCGCCCTCCCCCCTCATGGCGGCACGGCGCCCTCCCCCCTCATGGTGGCATATTTTGTCATAAAAAAGAGAGGCATGGTTGTCATGGCAATCCTCTCAACTCAATTCTTTACAAAGCAGATAGAGGATGTTATTTTTCCATCCAAGTGGTTGAGGGGAAATGGAGTTTCATTACTGTACATAAAAGCACCGGTGCCTCCAGAAGAGGGCATCATGAGCACACGTGTGAATCTCCAAGTCAACCCCAGGGAACATGGTTATAGAATTATTGCAAAACCTTCCATTGATATAATTAACTATTGTTGACAGAGCTGAACTCAACATGTATTCGCGTCAGCCTCACTGATCTTGAGGACTTACATGAATGGTTTGCCGACTGGATAGCATGTGTCCAATCAGGGAGGTTCTCGAGGCTAATCAAACGTGTGCTTTGGTTTGATAATGGTGTCCCTGACTGGACAGGTTTAGGCCATCATTATCTTGTGCTTGGTTTTATTAGTTACATGTTAGTCATTTAGCAGACGCTCTTATCCAGAGCGACTTGCGGTAGTGAGTACATACGTTTTTCGTACTGATTTGACACCAAACTATCCTCCATCCTGGCCTGTCATGTGGGCTGCCTGTTTTCTGCATAGGGCATTGCAGCAGCCAGTGAGACTGCATCGGGACGAGTGATTTTGAATGGCAGAAGGCCTGGGATTAAACGATACAGTGCTGACAGCAACCTTGCCTATCATGTCCACTCAGTGTTTTCCCTATACTGTAGGTCGGCCATGCTGGCTCCCTTGGTGCCATGTGACCTAGATGGGCTAGCTATCTTAAGATGAATGCACTTAACTGTAAGTCGCTCTGGGTAAGAGTGTCTGCTAAATGACTAACATGTAAGTGCCATTAGGAGAGGGCTGAAAGAGTGTGAGGGAAAGTGGAGGGAATCAGCGTCAGGGGAAGAACACTAATGGTTGGATCGGAAGAGGATCAATAAACTACCTGTGGATTATTGGCTGATACTGAACACCTGACTAAAATATTAGGTTTAGGCATGATATGCTAATAACCTCACATAGACGTCTAATCCATTCCAATCCACAGAGTTCTTAGAAAATGGCGTGTTGGTGGTTGTTGGAATTGGGCAGTAGCGTGTCATGTGCATACCATCCTTTTCCTTTAGGAGGCATGGGCTTTGTTGGAGGTCTCGCTGCCCCCTCTACATGCTGACTAGACTGGGGCGAACGCTGCTGGAGGGCGGGGTCCTAAATCCTGCCTGCCGAGAGACTGATTTATTCTGATGAAGTCGTTATTGGATCCATATGGTTGAGATATTTATATCCCAACATGGCTGGTAGGGGTGGTGGAGAGGAAGAGGGGTAGGTGAATGCACACTAAGGTCAGTGTAAATTCAGGGAACATTGGTATAGGGAAAACATACAACTCACTGTAAGTATGTAGCGCCCCCTGTAGCTGATGCCATGAACTACAATTGTATGAGTAGAGCTATTTCTATGCAAGTATGACGTTACTATTTCTGGTGACAATTGTTGAGCTGATAGTTCAGCACTGCACACAATTTATTACCTCAAGTTGGCAATCTGAGCACAACAGCCTTACCTGCTCACACTGCAGCGAACGCCTGGTTTGAGCCTCTTCCTACACCGAATATGTGCTCAGAGTGGGTAACCTGTAGAGAGGGGGCTGTATGTGGCCCAGGGAACCAACCCTTGTTTGCAGGGATTCCCTCTCCCCCTCACAGTAATGTCACTGTGAGGGAGGTGTTTCTCGTCAAGATGTTTGAATACGCTCACAGACCGATGTCTCTCAAAGATCTCCACCTTTTTAGATCTCCGCTGTCAGAGGTGGTCTGCACAGCTATAGACTGTTCAGGGCCAGCTCCCTGTGTCTTTCTGGGCCTGAGGAGGATATCCTTGTCCCAGCATTACTTCGGCGACCCCATTCATATGACCCACATAAATGGTTAAAAACTTGGAAACAAAGTGTTATCTCACATTTGTTGTGTAATTCCAGACATGCCACTTTACATAAATAAGCCAGATTATGGTCATACTAACCCCAGGAACCTGCTCTAATTTGAGTTTGTCTCTAGAATGGAGGTGGAGAGATTAGCCTGCTGCAGGCCATGGCAGCTGGGGATCCCAGGGTTGAGCCGAGGATCCAAGGTTTGGGCAGAGGTAGCAACAATAGCACTGACCCAGTTTGGAGCGTAGTTTTGGGCCGCTTTCCCTGTCCTGAATCGGCCCTAATCCTGACCTCCTCCAAATCCATTGTGTACTCGTTTTAGCAGATCTACAGTGTTTCTGCCACAGTGTCTCTGTGTGTGTACACTGAGTATACCAAACATTAGAAACACCTTCCTAATATTGATTTGCCCCCCCCCCCCTTTGCCATCAGAACAGCCTGAGGTCGTCGGGGCGTGAACTCTACAAGGAGTAAAAAGCCTTCCACAGGGAAGCTGGCCCGTGTTGACTCCCAATACTACCCACAGTTCTGTCAAGTTGGATGAATGTCCTTTGGACCATTCTTGATACACACGGGAAACTGTTGAGCGATGAAAAACCCAGCAGCGTTGCAGTTCTTGAAAAACTCAAACTGGTGCGTCTGGCACTTATATCATCCTCATCCAGAGCCAATGGCTAAGTAACAGACTCTTAGTGCAAACTGCTTCTGAAATGGACTGCCATCACAATGTATAGTAAGTAGCCTAACTGGAGACCGAGGAGAGCTAGTTCTTACCTTTCAATGAATGCCTTATGGTGTAGGCTGTGTTATGTTGCAGTACTGTGCTGTAGCCGTTGTCTCCTGATATTATTGCTGAAAGACGGCAACATGAAGGAACAATGGGCCACAGACATTGCTGGTGCTACTGTCTGGCTGGATTGCCCTCTGGAAGAGAAACTGAGTGGACATTGCATACAGGGTCCAGAGAGCTGGCTGAGAAAGCCATATTGTCTTCTTGACATCCCATATCTGCAGTTAACCCCCCCCCCCCCCCCCCAATTCATGCCACTTCTCCCGCGCTTCAACGAGCGTCTGCGTAGCCAGGTGCTAAAATAGAACTTGGTTCTATTTGTGACGCTTGACGCTCTCCCATCTCCTCATTTGGTTTTTAGGAGCATATACCCATGTGGGTGATTGAAAGATGAAAGGAGGTCCACAGTCCAGTTAGGGGTGGTAATGCACCTTAAAGTTGGTTGCCAACCGCCATATACATTCTGAAGAAGAAGAAGCCTGAAGGAGGAGAGATTACTAGAAACAAACTTGGTTTACCCTTTTATCTGTGGATTAATTGTCAGAGTAGAGGACCTTGTGCATTTCAGGTAAAATAACAACCCAGTGTTTATATCCCATGACAAATTAGCTAGCAACAGCAAGCTAGCTAAATGTTTAATTATTTTCAACCTGTCCCCAAATGAATATAGTTGGTTCAGAGTTCGTTTTGATATTTCAACCTGCGTCTGGTGTGGGTGGACAAAATCAACATGTGTGGGAAAGCGCGCGCGCGCGGTCTAGTCAGCATGTTAGAGGGGGCAGCCAGACCTCCTAAAGGAAAAGGATGGTATGCACATGACACCCTAATGCCCAATTCCAAATCAACCACCAACACGCCATTTTCTAAGAACTCTGTGGATTGGAATGGATTAGACGTCTATGTGAGGTTATTACCATATCATGCCTAAACCTAATATTTTAGTCAGGTGTTCAGTATCAGCCAATCCACAGGTAGTTTATTGATCCTCTTCCGATCCAACCATTAGTGTTCTTCCCCTGATGGCGATTCCCTCCACTTTCCCTCACACTCTTTCAGCCCTCTCCCAATGGCACTTACATGTTAGTCATTTAGCAGACACTCTTACCCAGAGCGACTTACAGTTAGTGCGTTCGTCTTAAGATAGTTAGGTGGGACAACCACATATCAGTCATAGTAAGCTACTTTGAGGGATAATTGATCAGAAAAGTCAGTGCTAGTGAGGAAAGTAAAGTGTGAGTGTTTAATTCACGAAAGGCTTTATTTAAGATACTTTTTGAAGAGGTAGGGTTTCAGATGTTTTCGGAAGATGGGCAGGGACTCTGCTGCCCTAGCTTCAGGGGGAAGCTGGTTCCACCATTGGGGTGCCAGGACAGCGAAGAGCTTGGACTGGGCTGAGATGAGATGGAGGGCCAATAGGCCAGAGGCAGAACGGAGTACTCAGGTTGGGGTTTAAGGTGTGAGCATCTGGTGAATTAGGAAAGTATTCAGACCCCTTCCCTTTTTCCACAGCCTTATTCTAAAAAAGAATGATGAGGGGGAATAGACAAAATAACAATCTACACACATACCCCATAATGACAAAGCGAAAACAACAGGTTTTCTGACAAATTTGCAAATGTATTAAACATTAAAAATATTCAGAGACTTTTGTATGAGACTAAATTAAGGTGCATTCTGTTTCATGTTTCCATTGATCATCCGTGAGATGTTTCTATATCTTGATTGGAGTCCACCTGTGATAAATTCAATTGATTGGACATGTTATCAGGGCCCACAGTTGACAGTGCATGTCAGTGCAAAAACCAAGCCATGAGGTTCGAAGGAATTGTTCCTCAAGCTCTGAGACAGGATTGTGTCGAGTCACAGATTTGGGGAAGGGTACCAGAAAATGTTTGCAGCATTGAAGATCCCTAAGAACACAGTGGCCTCCATCCTTCTTAAACAGAAGAAGTTTGGGACCACCAAGACTCTTCCTAGAGCTGGCCGCCCAGCCAAACTGAGCAATCCGGGGAGAAGGTTCTTTGTCAGGGAGGTGACCAAGAACCCGATGGTCACTCTTGACAGAGCTCCAGAGTTCCTCTGTGGAGATGGGAGAACCTACCAGAAGGACAACCATCTCTGTAGCACTCCACCAATCAGGGCTTTATAGTAGTGGCCAGACGAAAGCCACTCCTCAGGAGAAGGCACATGACAGCCAGCTTGGAGTTTGCTAAAAATGCCCCTGAAGGACGGATCGCCAGAAACAAGATACTCTGGTCTGATGAAACCAAGATTGAACTCTTTGGCCTGAATGCCAAGTGTCATGTCTGTATGAAACCAGGCTCCATCCTTATGGTGAAGCGTGGTGGCAGCATCATGCTGTTGGGATGTTTTTCAGCGGCAGGGACTAGGAGAATAGTCAGGATCAAGGGAAAGATGATCGGAGCAAAGTACAAAGAGGTCCTTGATGAAAACCTGCTCCAGAGCGCTCAGGACCTCAGACTGGGGTGAAGGTTCGCCTTCCAATAGGAAAATGACCCTAAGCACACAGCCAAGACAACGCAGGAGTGGCTTCAGGAAAAAGTCTCTAAATGTCCTTGAGTGGTCAGGCAAGAGCCCGGACATGAACCCGATCATGGAGAGACCTGAAAATAGCTGTGCAGTGACGTTCCCCATCCAACCTGGCAGAGCTTGAGAGGATCTGCAGAGAAGAATGGGGAAAAAACTCCCCAAATCAGGTGTGTCAAGCTTGTAGCGTCATACCTACGAAGACTAGGTGCTGTAATCGCTGCCAAAGGTGCTTCAACAAAGTACTGAGTAAAGGGTCTGAAATGCTTATGTAAATGTGTTATTTCAATATTTAATATTGTAAAAAAAAATAGCAAAAAAATCTAAACCTGTTTTTGCTTTGTCATTATGTGGTATTTTGTGTACATTGATGAAGGAAAAAACAATTTAATACATTTTAGAATAAGGCTGTAACGTAACAAAATGTAACCTGCTCTTAAACGCTAGTAAAACTAAGTGCATGCTCTTCAACCGATCACTACCCGCACCCGCCCGCCCGACTATCGCTACTCTGGACGGTTCTGACTTCGAATATATGGACAACTACAAATACCTAGGTGTCTGGTTAGACTGTGAACTCTCCTTCCAGACTCACATTAAGCATCTTCAATCTAAAATTAAATCTAGAGTTGGCTTCCTATTTATCAACAAAGCCTCCTTAACTCATGCTCATCAGGTCGCAATTGTAAATGAGAACTTGTTCTCAACTTGCCTACCTGGTTAAATAAAGGTGAAATAAATAAATAAAAATGCTGCCAAATATATCTTCGTAAAACTGACTATCCTACCAATCCTTGACTTCAGCGACATAAATTACAAAATAGCCTCCAACACTCTAGTCAACAAATTGGATGCAGTCTCTCACAGTGCCATCCGATTTGTCACCAAAGCCCCATATACTACCCACCACTGCGACCTGTATGCTCTCGTTGGCTGGCCCTCGCTACATATTCCTCGCCAAACCCACTGGCTCCAGGTCATCTATAAGTCTTTGCTAGGTAAAGCCCCTCCTTATCTCAGCTCACTGGTCTCCATAGCAACACCCACCCATAGCACGCGCTCCAGCAGGTATATTTCACTGGTCATCCCCAAAGCCAACACCTCCTTTGGCTGCCTCTCCTTCCAGTACTCTGCTGTCAATGACAAACTAATTGCAAAAATCACTGAAGCTGGAGTCTTCTATCTCCCTCACTAACTATAAGCATCAGCTTTCAGAGCAGCTTACTGATCACTGCACCTGTACACAGCCCATCTATAAATAGCCCAACCAAATACCTCATCCCCATTTTTTATTTTTGCTCTTTTGCACCCCAGTATCTATGCTTGCACATCATCTGCACATCTATCACTTGTGTTAATGCTAAATTGTAATTATTTCACCACTATGGCCTTTTTATTGCCTTACCTCCCTAATCTTAATATATTTGCACACACTGTATATACATTTTTCTATTGTGTTATTGACTGTACGTTTGTTTATCTCATGTGTAACTCTGTTGTTTTTGTTGCACTGCTTTGCTTCATCTTGGCCAGGTCGCAGTTGTAAATGAGAACTTGCGCTCAACTGGCCTACCTGGTTAAATAAAGGTGAAATAAAAAATCAACAAAGCCTGACGGTAGGGAGGGGCAGTTCCTCTTGTTGCTTCGTAGGCAAGTACCATGGTCTTGCAATGGATGCGAGTTTCGGCTGGAAGCCGGTAGAGTTTTTGCGGAGAAGCGGGGTGACATGGTAGACTTTGTTCAACCTACTGGCCCTTCTGACCTTCTAAATGCAATTACAAAGGGCTACTGAGTGCCTAGACGACCCTGAGAGCTTTGTGCATACCCAGCAAGAAGCACACTCCCTCCCCCTTCTTCCTCCACGTCTCTCTCTCGAGCTTCCATTCACACCGCCTCTCCAATCCCTCAGTCTCTCTCCCTCTCCCTCCCCCTCTCACACATTCTCCTCCCATCTTTTGATGGGACCAGCTGCTGCTATCGAAGAAATTTCAGTCGTTCCTTGTGGGCTCTCCGTTCTGTCGTTGCCCCCTCTCCGCCGTCATCTCTCCGCCACTACCGCCCCTTTCACAGACAACACAGGGACAGACAGCACTCTTCTCTCCTTTCTCTGGCTGACAAAATGACAGCCGTTATGGACCTCAACCAGATTGCCATCGCCTGTTCGGCCATTGCTGTAGTGGTGAGTGAGACTCTCTGTTAGATTGTGTGGGGTTGTATTTATTGCTGATACCATCGCCAGTCACCCTCCGTGGCCTGCCTGTTGCTTGAGCTCTGACCCTGAGCAGCAGTGTTTTTGATTTCTCTGGGTTGTTTCTCGGGGGTGTGATCTCTATGGCATGGGAAAGTAGGTGGTAGGCAGTGTGGTGATGTGGGCAAGCGTATAACTGAGGAAACAAAAAACCTGCTGAGCATATTTGTGCTAGTGAGTGTGACTATGTTGTGTTCGTGACAAAGAGATAATGCATCTGTCTTTGTCTGTCTCTCTGTGTGTGTTTTATTCACCCTCTTGATGCCGATCCAGCGAAAGGCGAATGAACAGTGTTGTCAGTGTATCAATACACCAGCCAGGTAAAGGGTTTGTCACTGTCAGGGGCCTTGAGAATATCAATCAGACTGAGGGAAATGTGACAGGCGTATACCAAGTGGAAGGCATTGCGAAGGTGGGAGAGTACAGAGACTGCATTGTTTACCCCATCCAGTGGAGTGAGGGGTGAGGTTTAGTCCTGGGGGTGGGGTTTAGTCCTGGGGGTGGGGTTTAGTCCTGGGGGTGGGGTTTAGTCCTGGGGGTGGTGTTTAGTCCTGGGGGTGGGGTTTAGCCCTGGGGGTGGGGTTTAGCCTTGGGGGGTGGGGTTTAGCCTTGGGGCGTGGGGTTTAGCCTTGGGGCGTGGGGTTTAGCCTTGGGGCGTGGGGTTTAGCCTTGGGGCGTGGGGTTTAGCCTTGGGGCGTGGGGTTTAGCCTTGGGGCGTGGGGTTTAGCCTTGGGGCGTGGGGTTTAGCCTTGGGGCGTGGGGTTTAGCCTTGGGGCGTGGGGTTTAGCCTTGTGGGGTTTAGCCTTGTGGGTTTTAGCTCTGGGGGGGTGGGGTTTAGCCTTGGGGGGGGTGGGGTTTAGCCTTTGGGGGGTGGGGTTTAGCCCTGGGGGGGGTGGGGTTTTGAGGAAAAGGGAAGGTCTCCTCTCTCCTTAAAGACAGTCCTCCATCTCTTCATTCCCTGTGGTTGCAGAGATGGAATATGACACCGGTTGTTTTCCAGTCCTACAGGCTGTGTATTTTATGCAGCATGTCTGTGTGAGTGAGGGAGAGATTAGCCTAACCACCAGCTGGGACCATATTTATTTTTTGAAATGGACGCTTCGCTTGCTTGTTGAGTCACTACCTGGTTCCACTGTGTGGACTGGTTCCTTCACTTCCTTCACTGCGTTCAGTGTGGTCCTGCCTAGACTAAAACACAGACTCCTACCACACAATGGGTTAGGTTATCCATCTCTCCTCCCTGTGTCTCTTTCGCCCCAGGCTACTGGGAGACGTGGCTTATTTATTTATGTATTTTTGTTGTTGTTGACAATTTCAAACCCACTACAACCACACATGGCAGTACAATGCCATTAAAATCATTGAGGATGACACCAAAAAGTTGAAACGTATTCTATTGTGGTCCTGATGAAAATACATGCAAACTAAATATACACGATTATAACATCAAAACAAAATGCTTCATCTCAATAGGGAAGAAACCGTAAAAGGAATAAAATAGATTACCAAGTAACGTTAATTGAAACAATTATACTTTCTTCAAGCCTGTGCAGTTTTAAAGCATTTTTGTCCATGAACCATTTCTTAAAACTCCCTAGCGTAGGGATGGTTTTGATATGGTTTGGTACACTTGACTGAGAAGTTGGAAGAGTTTCTCACTTTGTGTTTGGAACCAAACAGGATACATTGTCTTCCCTAAATGCAGAGAATGTTGTCGGATAACCACTTACTGACTTTGGTCAGTTGGCTGCTTAGGTTCTTTTCAATGGTCTCCTTTTCCTAATGTGAAACCAAGAGGGCAGCATCATCCACATACAGGAACGGAGGGCATGAACAGGCAGAGTCCATGTCATTTAGGTAGAGTAACAAATCGATGACCTCAAAATACTCCCCGGGGTACATCACAGTTTATCTCCTTCGCGTCAGACGGTGTCCTGCCCACATCCACCCTTTGGATCCTATCAGCTAGGTATGACGTCACCCATAATAAAGTGCTGTTGCCAAAACCAATTCTGTTCAGTTGGTACAACTACAGTGCCTTGCGAAAGTATTCGGCCCCCTTGAACTTTGCGACCTTTTGCCACATTTCAGGCTTCAAACATAAAGATATAAAACTGTATTTTTTTGTGAAGAATCAACAAGTGGGACACAATCATGAAGTGGAACGACATTTATTGGATATTTCAAACTTTTTTAACAAATAAAAAACTGAAAAATTGGGCGTGCAAAATTATTCAGCCCCTTTACTTTCAGTGCAGCAAACTCTCTCCAGAAGTTCAGTGAGGATCTCTGAATGATCCAATGTTGACCTAAATGACTAATGATGATAAATACAATCCACCTGTGTGTAATCAAGTCTCTGTATAAATGCACCTGCACTGTGATAGTCTCAGAGGTCCGTCAAAAGTGCAGAGAGCATCATGAAGAACAAGGAACACACCAGGCAGGTCCGAGATACTGTTGTGAAGAAGTTTAAAGCCGGATTTGGATACAAAAGGATTTCCCAAGCTTTAAACATCCCAAGGAGCACTGTGCAAGCGATAATATTGAAATGGAAGGAGTATCAGACCACTGCAAATCTACCTAGACCTGGCCGTCCCTCTAAACTTTCAGCTCATACAAGGAGAAGACTGATCAGCGATGCAGCCAAGAGGCCCATGATCACTCTGGATGAACTGCAGAGATCTACAGCTGAGGTGGGAGACTCTGTCCATAGGACAACAATCAGTCGTATATTGCACAAATCTGGCCTTTATGGAAGAGTGGCAAGAAGAAAGCCATTTCTTAAAGATATCCATAAAAAGTGTTGTTTAAAGTTTGCCACAAGCTACCTGGGAGACACACCAAACATGTGGAAGAAGGTGCTCTGGTCAGATGAAACCAAAATTGAACTTTTTGGCAACAATGCAAAACGTTATGTTTGGCGTAAAAGCAACACAGCTGAACACACCATCCCCACTGTCAAACATGGTGGTGGCAGCATCATGGTTTGGGCCTGCTTTTCTTCAGCAGGGACAGGGAAGATGGTTAAAATTTATGGGAAGATGGATGGAGCCAAATACAGGACCATTCTGGAAGAAGGAGTCTGCAAAAGACCTGAGACTGGGACGGAGATTTGTCTTCCAACAAGACAATGATCCAAAACATAAAGCAAAATCTACAATGGAATGGTTCAAAAATAAACATTACCAGGTGTTAGAATGGCCAAGTCAAAGTCCAGACCTGAATCCAATCGAGAATCTGTGGAAAGAACTGAAAACTGCTGTTCACAAATGCTCTCCATCCAACCTCACTGAGCTCGAGCTGTTTTGCAAGGAGGAATGGGGAAAAATTTCAGTCTCTCGATGTGCAAAACTGATAGAGACATACCCCAAGCGACTTACAGCTGTAATCGCAGCAAAAGGTGGCGCTACAAAGTATTAACTTAAGGGGGCTGAATAATTTTGCACACCCAATTTTTCAGTTTTTGATTTGTTAAAAAAGTTTGAAATATCCAATAAATGTCGTTCCACTTCGTGATTGTGTCCCACTTGTTGTTGATTCTTCACAAAAAAATACAGTTTTATATCTTTATGTTTGAAGCCTGAAATGTGGCAAAAGGTCACAAAGTTCAAGGGGGCCGAATACTTTCGCAAGGCACTGTAAATATCATGGTTCATAGTATCAAATGCTTTTTGTATGTCAAGCATGAGCATAGCACAGAAGTTACACTTTGTGTGAATTCAATTTCATGCTTGATAAAAAGTATAGCAAACACGTGTCAGTAGAATAGGATTGTGTAAAAAGGTCATATACAATGTTATGGTCATCATGTACTTTATGATCTGTTCATGGAGTGCTCTTCCTAAAATATTTGACAAGACACTGAAGATTGACACTGGTCTGTAGGTCCCTTGTTCAACTTGGCTTCCTTTCTTGTATAAAGGAACAACTCTGACATGTTTAAACTCTTGTGGTACCTTTCCATGTTGAATGGAAAGACTGATGTGTCTTTTTACATGACGTCCAATAGGATTAGCATCATCACATCGGAATCTAGCTGGGATCCAATTGTGTTCCTTTCTGTTTGTCGAGATCTTTAAACATCTTTGTAACAGTTGAAACCTCGTAAATGCGAACTGTCCTTTGTAGATGCCCTTGGCTGAATAATAGGTTTCAATAGGATGGTTTCCAAAGGTTCCAGAGTATTCTGGGAGTTGGTCAGCAAGGTTGCTAGTAATGGTGGTGGAAAACGCTTGAATGTTTATCAGAACATCTGCCTCTCCTGCTGCTGAACCATCCTTGAATCCTTCTTCATTTAGCTTAAAGTGGCTCTACAAAACACCACCGACCATGATTATTGCCATGTTGCTTTTCTCTCTCTAATATGGAAAAGCAGGATCCGTGTTGTCGTGGTAACCGATAGTGTTCAGCTTTTCTCTTTTTAACTTGTTCTGTATTAAGTGCTTCCTCTAGGTCTGTCTTTGTTGTCGTTCAGAGGAGGTGAATGTTAGGCTTTTACCAATGAATACTAACTTTTAGGCTTCATCAAAACAAAAATAGTATGACTATTGTTTACACCTCAAACCCCCTCAAGTGCCACCTCAGATCCACATGCCCCTTTTGAGAAATGGGTCCAAACTTGCAGTGCTCTCTGAAGGACACGATGTAGACCAAGGGTAGTAGGGCTGGGAATTGCCAGTGACCTCACTATTCTATATGTACTGCAACTCGATTTGGTGATTCGATGGTTCTGGACATATTGCTCACGATATGTCTGCTGCAGAGGGACGAGAGAGCCATGAGAAAATGTATTTTGATCGGTCATGGAATTTAAAGGGCTGATAACAAACTGGCTCCCTATTTTAAAAACTAGAGCTTAAGCTATGAAGGAAAAACATGAGTTTTTACTAGAGGTACTGCCAACTAGCGCAAAAATATTGTCAAAATGATACAATATATCATCAAAAATAATATATTTAATTCCCCCCCCCATCACTAAGGGGTAGGCAACTATATTCAGACGAGGGATGATTTCTGTCTGCGTGGATAGTTGGGTGGCCGGAACATAAGTTATATTTATTTGCAGTGTACAAATGATAATTAACACTTTATTTGGATAGTCCGTCTATCTACTAACCCTAGCTCTATCCTAACCTTTATCTTAACCCTAACCTAAACTCTTACCCTAACCCTTATTCTAACCGTAACCTTAGCAAGCAGTTGCTTGTCAACAAATAGTATGATTATCTACAGATGGACTATCTGGACTATCCAAACAAAGTGACTGAAAATAACAATTTCATACCTTGATTACGTTGAGACACGATCACATTTTTTTACAAAAAAACCCATTCTTCTCAGGATACTGCTGCAGCAGGTCCCCTCTCCTCATCACATGACCCCTGATCTAGATGTAGCAGCCTGTTCTTCTCAGGATACTGCTGCAGCAGGTCCCCTCTCCTCATCACATGACCCCTGATCTAGATGTAGCAGCCTGTTCTTCTCAGGATACTGCTGCAGCAGGTCCCCTCTCCTCATCACATGACCCCTGATCTAGATGTAGCAGCCTGTTCTTCTCAGGATACTGCTGCAGCAGGTCCCCTCTCCTCATCACATGACCCCTGATCTAGATGTAGCAGCCTGTTCTTCTCAGGATACTGCTGCAGCAGGTCCCCTCTCCTCATCACATGACCCCTGATCTAGATGTAGCAGCCTGTTCTTCTCAGGATACTGCTGCAGCAGGTCCCCTCTCCTCATCACATGACCCCTGATCTAGATGTAGCAGCCTGTTCTTCTCAGGATACTGCTGCAGCAGGTCCCCTCTCCTCATCACATGACCCCTGATCTAGATGTAGCAGCCTGTTCTTCTCAAGATACTGCTGCAGCAGGTCCCCTCTCCTCATCACATGACCCCTCCATTGTGACCAGACAGATATCAGCAGTGCACAGCCGCTCAACCTTGTGCCAGGAATACATAAAAACTGTTATTGGGACTGCTGCTGTTTTCAAAGCATCAAGTGCTTTGTTTTGTTTGGTCAAGGCCACCATTGACTGAGAAGCTATTTGAGGTCATTGACGTTTCAGAAGAAAAAGCTATGTGTTTTTTTGTCTTTCTCTCAAGCTTCCATTTCATCTGGTAGATAAAAGCCCCAGGCGACAAAATATATATATTTTTTTGATCCTTCAGTTGTGGCAATTCTTGTCTACTGAAGCCTCTTTGATCAGAGTCGTCATATTCAACAGGGTTACAGGTGTCTGTTTCAGGGACCAGGCTGAAGGCACCTCGCATGTATCCTCCATCTCTCACAACGTTTCACACAGCCAAGCCCTTCAACCGCAGCTTCTATTTATACTCCTCCTCACCCAGATAGGAGTGTGACTCTGCCAGGTGTCAGCGCAGCTGAGGGAGGTATTTATACAGGCCTGGGTTGAACAACTACAATCCATATTGTATAGCTATTGTATTTGCTTTTTGCAGACATGGCTGAATAAGACAGGTTTAGCCTAATCTCTAACCTACCCCCCTCCCAGACCCCATGGTGTTGAGTGTTGCTCAATGTTCTGGTGACGTGGATGATTCTGAACAGTTGTTTGAGAGGGCCTCATGTCTCAGCGTGGCGTCCTCCCATCCAGTTTAGATCTCTGACGCAGTACGGCCCTCAAACCACCGTCTCTGTGGTTTTCAGCTGCACCAATGGACGGAAGCTGAACGCTGACATAGGCACACGCGTTTAGTAGGGTTCCTATATTTGGGTCTCTGCTTGTTTGTTGGTTTTTCTCGCTAAAACTGACCACCACGCCATTATTGCTACCAGACAGAAACATGCCTCACGCTAGGTTGTAGTAGCACTGTGCTTACTAGTAAACTATATGGTTGAATCACACCTCTATATGCATTGCCTTCATTAACTTTTTGATGTTGATGTGTTCCTGTGTTGAATAAACAGCATATATGGAAGAAGTTATCTCTACCTACATGTACATACTACCTCAACTAACCGGTACCCCCGCACATTGACTCTGTACCGGCACCCGCTGTATATACTGTTATTTTACTGATGCTCTTTAATTACTTGTTACTTATCTCTTATTCTTATTAATATTTTTTTAAACTGCACTCTTGGTTTGGGCCTTTTAAGTAAGAATTTCACTAAGGTCTACTACACCTGTTGTATTCAGCAGTACACTGTAAGGTCTACTACACCTGTTATATTCAGCAGTACACTGTAAGGTCTACTACACCTGTTGTATTCAGCAGTACACTGTAAGGTCTACTACACCTGTTGTATTCAGCAGTACACTGTAAGGTCTACTATACCTGTTGTATTCAGCAGTACACTAAGGTCTACTACACCTGTTGTATTCAGCAGTACACTGTAAGGTCTACTACACCTGTTGTATTCAGCATTTCACTGTAAGGTCTACTACAGCTGTTGTATTCAGCAGTACACTGTAAGGTCTACTACACCTGTTGTATTCAGCAGTACACTGTAAGGTCTACTACACCTGTTATATTCAGCAGTACACTGTAAGGTCTACTACACCTGTTATATTCTGCAGTACACTGTAAGGTCTACTACACCTGTAGTATTCAGCAGTACACTGTAAGGTCTACTACACCTGTTGTATTCAGCAGTACACTGTAAGGTCTACTACACCTGTTGTATTCAGCAGTACACTGTAAGGTCTACTACACCTGTTGTATTCAGCAGTACACTGTAAGGTCTACTACACCTGTTGTATTCAGCAGTACACTGTAAGGTCTACTACACCTGTTATATTCTGCAGTACACTGTAAGGTCTACTACACCTGTTGTATTCAGCAGTACACTGTAAGGTCTACTACACCTGTTGTATTCAGCAGTACACTGTAAGGTCTACTACACCTGTTGTATTCAGCAGTACACTGTAAGGTCTACTACACCTGTTGTATTCACCAGTACACTGTAAGGTCTACTACACCTGTTGTATTCACCAGTACACTGTAAGGTCTACTACACCTGTTGTATTCAGCAGTACACTGTAAGGTCTACTACACCTGTTGTATTCACCAGTACACTGTAAGGTCTACTACACCTGTTGTATTCAGCAGTACACTGTAAGGTCTACTACACCTGTTGTATTCAGCAGTACACTGTAAGGTCTACTACACCTGTTGTATTCAGCAGTACACTGTAAGGTCTACTACACCTGTTGTATTCAGCAGTACACTGTAAGGTCTACTACACCTGTTGTATTCAGCAGTACACTGTAAGGTCTACTACACCTGTTGTATTCACCAGTACACTGTAAGGTCTACTACACCTGTTGTATTCAGCAGTACACTGTAAGGTCTACTACACCTGTTGTATTCAGCAGTACACTGTAAGGTCTACTACACCTGTTGTATTCAGCAGTACACTGTAAGGTCTACTACACCTGTTGTATTCAGCAGTACACTATAAGGTCTACTACACCTGTTCTATTCGGAGCATGTGACTAATAACATTTGATTTGAAGCTGTTAAATGACATTTAATGTTGAATTAGCGTCAGGTCTAAGGGCTGTGGACGGACAGAGATTCCCATCCCCACATAATTAGATTAGCCAGACGTCAGATGATGTTATCTGTGAGACGAGACGGGTAGAGGGCCCTCTACTTATCCACACATCTGCGTTGCGTGTGTGTGTATGGTGTGAGAGACTACAGTGTGCACATATGCGTCTGGTGTGGCGCCAACAGCACCTCCTGACATTAGCCGTGCCGCTCACATGCAGCGGTCATTGTGACCACAGAGATATGGGTCATGAGGATCCAGCCAGTCAGTTTTCAATCTAGGTCATCCTCTAGGCTACCTGCTAAAGAGGACCCAGTTTTCATCATGAAATTATTTTCTCTCTCCTACTGTCTCCTACTGACACTTTTTGAAAATCACTTCCTCAGCGAGCCTAATTGTCAGTAGGAGACCGAAAATCACTTCCTCGGCAAGGATGTCTCCTACTGGCACTTTGAAAATCACTTCCTCAGCGAGGATGTCTCCTACTGGCACTTTGAAAATCACTTCCTCAGCGAGGATGTCTCCTACTGGCACTTTGAAAATCACTTCCTCAGCGAGGATGTCTCCTACTGGCACTTTGAAAATCACTTCCTCAGCGAGGATGTCTCCTACTGGCACTTTGAAAATCACTTCCTCAGCGAGGATGTCTCCTACTGGCACTTTGAAAATCACTTCCTCAGCGAGGATGTCTCCTACTGGCACTTTGAAAATCACTTCCTCAGCGAGGATGTCTCCTACTGGCACTTTGAAAATCACTTCCTCAGCGAGGATGTCTCCTACTGGCACTTTGAAAATCATTTCCTCAGCGAGGATGTCTCCTACTGGCACTTTGAAAATCATTTCCTCAGCGAGGATGTCTCCTCCTCGGTGTATGAATGAATAATGCATGTTTTTTTCTCAAATTTGCACCTGAATAGTTTTATGACTGACTGACTGGCACTAAAAGGCTGGCTCCTCTAAGCTCCACAGACACCGCCGGCCCTGACCCAGACCATGCTGTCTTGTGTTTCAGGAGCATGACATCGAGACCTCCCATGGTGTTCTGCACGTGACGATGAGGGGCACCCCCAAGGGCAATAGACCAGTCATCCTCACCTACCATGACATTGGTCTCAACCGTAAGTGTACACACATTCAGGCTCTCATTGGCCTAGCTAGGCTTTGAAATCTCTCCAAACACCACTGAAATGCATAATATCACGGGTGAATTGTCATTAGAACAGTTGACGCTGTAGAGATGTAAGAAACTGTAGGGTTGAAGTTAGAAAGCTCCTTGAGCATTGGAGATATGAGTCACTATGTCAGACTGGATTGCTCCACCAGTTGACTGCCTCATTGTAAAACAACACTGATTGTTTCAGTATATTTTTTTGGTTGATTACTGGTATGGGATGGGATTTCTTGACACGCTCAATGTTACATTCAGTGTCGTCGTTTTTGTTAAATGTCTATTTGAGTAGGACCCATAAATGGGGTGACTTTAAACAGTGCTGCCCCCCCCCCCCCCTCCCCCTTGCAGATAAGTCCTGTTTCAACACACTGTTCAACTTTGAAGACATGCAGGAGATCACATCCCACTTCGCTGTGGTCCACGTGGACGCCCCAGGACAGCAGGAGGGTGCTCCCCCATTCCCCACAGGGTAAGAGGCCAGTTCACTCAAGTCATCATCCTCAACATCATGTAATAATATCACCACAAGTATCAACACAGTCATGATTGATATTGTAGACCTGAATAAATGGTGGCTATGTCAGAGCCAGAGTAAACCATGAGGTCCTCTGGCTGCACCTTGCGCTGACTCTTCCCCTGGCACCGCCTCCCCTGGCTCCGCCTCCCCTTCCACTGGCCCCGCCTCCCCTTCCTCTGTGTGAGTGAAAGGACCGTTTCAGACCAGGAGTCACATGGCCGGCCAGAACATGACATGGCTTTGGACTTTCATCAACTTGATAGGATGGTGTGCTGCTCCAGGTGTCTGGTAGTGTCTCTGGTCGTCAGTCCATTTTAAAAAACTAAACAGAGAGTCTGTTTCAAATAACTAGTGCCAGTTACCTCACCAAGGCAGACCTATTGTACCTCAGTGATCCTGGTCCTACCGCTGTCTGTCTGTCCGTCCCAGGTACCAGTACCCTACCATGGATGAGCTGTCTGAGATGCTGCCGTCTGTCATGACTCAGCTGAAGTAAGTTCTCCTGCAGTGTTTCCATCATGGATGTAGAACCCTATATTGTCTATGGTTTCCATAACTACCTCTTACACTGTTGTTTATTGACTTTTTCATTGTTGTTACTTCTTCATTGCGGCTTATATTTTTCTCTCCCCTTTCCCCAGGGTGACCAGTGTGATTGGGATTGGAGTTGGCGCTGGAGCCTACATCCTGTCCAGACTGGCTGTAAGTCCCCATTCCTCCTAGTCCTCCATATACCACATGAAGTCCTGCGCACCCTGCTTGTTTCCAAACATATAACAAGATCGTTTGTTAAGACAAAGGTCTTTACAGGGATCATTTGTTAAGACGAAGGTCTTTACAGGGATCATTTGTTAAGACGAAGGTCTTTACAGGGATCATTTGTTAAGACGAAGGTCTTTACAAGGATCATTTGTTAAGACAAAGGTCTTTACAGGGATCATTTGTTAAGACAAAGGTCTTTACAGGGATCATTTGTTAAGACAAAGGTCTTAAAGGGATCATTTGTTAAGACAAAGGTCTTAAAGGGATCATTTGTTAAGACAAAGGTCTTAAAGGGATCATTTGTTAAGACAAAGGTCTTAAAGGGATCATTTGTTAAGACAAAGGTCTTAAAGGGATCATTTGTTAAGATAAAGGTCTTAAAGGGATCATTTGTTAAGACAAAAGTCTTAAAGGGATCATTTGAGTTTTTGGCAATGATGACCTTTATCTGCTTCCGTAGAGTTAAATGAACGTGTGGATGCCATTTTTTTTATGTCTCTGTGTCCAGTGTGAAGGAAGTTTGAGGTAGTTTCGTGAGACAGTGCTAGCTAGCGTAATGACTGGAAATCTATGGTATCTGCTAGCATCTGCACTACTCCGTCGGTCCTCTGTCTTCAATAATAACTGGGCTGAACAAGGATGAACAGAGCAGTCTCTATCGATCTCCACTAACAAAATCATTTTACTACTTCTTCGACATATAAGGCATACTTTCACAAACCCTCTTTTCCTCTCTTGTTGTGTACATTCATTTCTTATGCGGTCTGTGTGTATCTAACCTAATGTCGCCGGTGTAAAAGTGTATCCATCTCGGTCCCAGCCAGAGAAAACAGACGCAATGGAATATGGCCATTGCAGTTAATTACCATAACGCAGCGCCCCACGTAGTTCTTGACTTGATTTCTCTCATGAAGGATTAGATTTCTCTCTAGAGAAACGGCGAGTTGGGTTCACAAAAAAATATATATACGGAATAAAAATATAAACGCAACATATTGTTGTTTCATGAGCTGAAGTAGAATTTTTCCATACCATACCATTCCTAAATGCTTAATTGTTTACATCCCTGTTAGTGAGCATTTCTCCTTTGCCAATATAATCCATCCACCTGACAGGTGTGGCATATCAAGAAGCTGATTAAACGGCATGGTCATTACACAGATGCACCTTGTGTTGGGGACTGTAAAAGGCCACTCGAAAATATGTGGTTGTCACACAAGACTTCGCCAAAGAAGTTTTTGAGGAAGCGTGTAATTGGCATGCTGGCAGCAGGACTGTTCCACCAGTCCTGCATGCGGCAGGTAGCCTAGCGGTTAAAACCAATGGACCAGTAACCGAGAGGTCGCTGGTTCGAAACCCCGATACCGACTAGGGGGGGAAACCTGTCTGTGCCCTTGAGAAAGGCACTTAACTCTACATGTGTGTGCTGCCCTGCTTCCTCTGCTGCTGGGCCCTGTCTGTGACTCCTTTGGTCCTCTATGTTCCACACAGTACGGTCAGTACAGTAACCCCCTATCCTCTGTCTTCAGCTCAATGAGCCGGCCCTGGTCGAAGGTCTGGTCCTCATCAATGTGGACCCTTGTGCAAAGGGCTGGATGGACTGGGCTGCCTCCAAGGTAAGAATGTGCCCACACACACACACACATTTCTATGCTAACTCTGTGCATTTTAGAGTCATACTAGATTGGCACCTTGGAACGTAATTATTTGTCCTTTGTTTTAGATGTCCGGTTGGACCAGCAACCTGGTGGACATAGTGATGGCCCACCACTTCAGTGATGTGAGTCAGAGGGCTGTCTGGAAGGGTGGGAGACTGGGATGGGACAGAGGGAAAGGGCGTGCAAACTGATATTTAATCTGAGAATAAGTTAATGGTTTAGTTAAGGATCCGTTTCTGGCGAGTCCGTTTGAAAGGTCTTGATAGCCCTGTCCAGGGGCAGAGCATACTGGCTGAATACGGTGGGTGGTTGAAAGTGCCGTAACAATCTTTGCCCCCTCAGGATGAGCTGTCTGACAACCAGGAGATCACCCAGACGTATCGGCTGCACATCGCCCAGGATATCAACCAGGAAAACCTGGCCCTCTTCTGCAATGCCTACAACAGGTAACAGTACTGTACATAGAACCCCAAGAATAACTGGCTGTCCATTTTGGGTAGAAATTATAGATGGGTTGATTTGGTTCATCTATTTGTTATGACAGCCGTCGGGACTTGGAGATTGAGAGGCCTGTCACCGGTCTGACTGACGACACGGTGAACACACTGACGTATGTAAACATGCTGCAGACTGTATTACTGCAGCTCCGTCTTATTGCCTTATGGATGTATGTTTTGTATGTGAGTTGTTGTTTTCTATAAATTGACTGGTTCGAGCCCTGAATGCTGATTTGGCTGACAGCTGTGGTATATCAGACCCTATTCCACAGGTATAAATAAAATAATACATTATTTTTACTGCTATAATTACGTTAGTAACCAGTTTTTATATAGCAATAAGGCACCTCGGGCGGTTTGTGGTATCTGACCAATATACCACGGCTAAGGGCTGTGTCCAGGCACTCCGCGTTGCGTCGTGCTTTTAGAACAGCCCTTAACCGGTTTTCCCTCCTGTCTCTCCATCCAGATGCACTTCTCTGCTGGTGGTTGGTGACACGTCCCCGGCTGTCGACGCAGTGGTGGGTGCCCACTTTATCTCCATGGTAACACAGTAGCGAATAAGCCAGAGGGTCTGATTCCAATACAAAGTATCAACCCCCATCAGGGACAGTGTGTTCAGTCTATAGAGACGGCGGTTGAGGTCACTAGACGTAACCTTTCTGAATAGGAGGGGCCAGACTGAACCCTGTCTAAACTGCTGTTGTATCGCATCCATCTTCTTTTCTCGTTTACAGGTTGAATGCAACTCGAGGTTAAATCCAACCAAAACAACCCTTCTTAAGGTGTGTTCAGTTACTCTTTTGTTGTTAGAAATAGGAGAAGGTAATGCTATGTGGTCCCTGCTGTTCTGCTCTCTAGTAATGCACACGATCTGAATGGTACTTAGAGGTTCAGCATTCTTCCATGTGTTCATAGGCCAGTGAATGTTAAGGTGTTTTGACTAACGGCATGGTCCTGTCTGTGAGATTCTCCACTCTGGTCATGCTCTGGTTACTTCCCTATAGATGCAAGACTGTGGCGGGCTTCCTCAGGTCATCCAGGTGAGTCATTTAACTCGTTTTGTGTTTGTCTTAAACGACACTTAAGTGGTCCTCTGTAACTCCGTTGTTCAGAGAATGGCGCTTGCTTTGCCGGGACCGTGAGTTTGATTTGCGGCACCACCCGTACGTAGAATGTATGCATTACAGGAAGTCGCTTGGGATGAAAGCTTCTGATTTATATCTCAACTGTTACTTAATTCAGTTTTATTTCAAATGGCTCCATTTTAATGGGATGTTTTCTGTTTGTGTCTTACAGCCGGGTAAACTAGCGGAGGCCTTCAAATACTTTATCCAGGGAATGGGTTACAGTGAGTACTGCTCCTTCTCCTTCAGTCGTCTCTGGTGTCAGACTTGGGGTTTTTCTCATGTCCTGGTTGTATCAGTCTGTTCCATGTCCTGTTTACTGAAGTCCACCTCTTATCTCAGAATGAGACCTCCGTCCAACTGATATCCCATAGAACGTGACCATTTCAGGCAGCAGCCCTACCATGTGGGCATCACACACAGACACACACACACACACAGAAGATACTCTTATCCAGAGTGACTTGCAGTAACCGCTAGGCTACCAGCCACACACACATTTATGCCCTAAACTAAGGCTAATGTAGCATTCGTGTAGCACTTCAAGAATACAGCGGAACCCCAGTATCTACAAAACCACATGTACTGGATGTCCAAGGATGACAAACTATTACTGGTAACTGACGCGGGAACTAACCTCAAGCTAACCTTGTCTCCTTTCTGTTTACAGTGACTTTTAACAACGGGTGTAAGTAGTGTGATGCTGAGTAAATAAATTACATGCAGCAGCATGGTCTTCCCTTGAACATGCACTACATTTGCCAAAAGTATGTGGACACCCCTTCAAATTAGCATATTTAACTATATAAGCCACACACGTTGCTGACAGGTGTATAAAATCGAACACACAGCCATGCACTCTCCATAGACAAACAGTCAGTAGAAGAACTCGGTGATCTTCAACGTGGCACGACAAAGGATGCCACCTTTCCAACAATTCAGTTCGTCACATTTCTGTCCTGCTAGAGCTGCCCCGGTCAACTGTAAGTACTGTTATTGTGAAGTGGAAACGTTTAGGAGCAGCAACGGCTCAGCCTCAAAGTGGTAGGCCACACAAGCTCACAGAGCGGATCCGCCGAGTGCTGAAGCATGTAGAATGTAAAAATCGTCTGCCTTCGGTTACAACACTCACTACCAAGTTCCAATCTGCCTCTGGAAGCAACATCAGCACAATAACTGTTCATCTGGAGCTTCATGAAATGGGTTTCCATGGCCAAGGAGCTGCACACAAGCCTAAGATCACCATGCGCAATGCCAAGCATCGGCTGGAGGGGGGTAAAGTTCACCACCATTGGACTCTGGAGCAGTGGAAACGCATTCTCTGGCATGATGAATCATGCTTCACCATCTGGCAGTCCGATGGACGAATCTGGGTTTGACGAATGCCAGGAGAACACTACCTACCTAAATGTGTAGTGCCAACTGGGAAGTTTGGTGGAGGAGGAATAATTGTCTGGGGCTGTTTTTCATTGTTCGGGCTAGGCCCCTTAGTTCCAGTGAAGGGAAATATTAATGCTACAGCATACAATGAAAATTAGACCAGGGACCATAAACTAGATCCAGCTGTGGGCCGATTTTTATTTATTGAGCGGATGGTCGGGGGACTGGAACATAATTACTAATCATTTGTAGACTTTACATTGACCGCAAGAAGATCAAATATATATATATAATTTTATTTTATTTTATTTTATTTTTTTTGACTAAAACAATCATTTCAAACCTTGCTTACTTTTTGTCTCTCTCTTGTGCTTGGGAATACTTGGAAACAGATTTTTTTTTAAATGAAAATCACTTGGAGATGATTTCCTGGTGTCTTTTTACAGTATTTTATGTCCAACAACGAAAATTCTACACCAGAAAACTCGGGGGTCAAATAAAAACACAGCGGGCCAAATTCGGCCCACGGCCTGCCAGTTGGGGAAGCCTGTTCATGACGATTCTGTGCTTCCAACTTTGTGGCAACAGTTCGGGGAAGGCCCTTCCCTGGTTCAGCATGACAATGCCCCTGTGCACAAAGTGAAGTCCATACAGAAATGATTTGTCGAGATTGGTGTGGAAGAACTTGACTGGCCTGCACAGAGCCCTGACCTCAACCCCATCGAACACCTTTGGAACGCTGAATGCGAGCCAGGCTTTATCGCCTAACATCAGTGCCCGACCTCACTAATACTCGTGGCTGAATGGAAGCAATGTTCCAACATCTAGTGGAAAGCCTTGCCAGACGAGTGGAGGCTGTTATAGCAGCAAAGGGGGGGACCAACTCCATATTAATGCCCATGATTTTGGAAATAGATGTTTGATGAGCACATACGTTTGGCAATGTAATATACATTGGTGTGTGGGATGATCTGTAACACACACCCGACAATGGTTCCTTCCCCCAGGTCTTAAGATGCAGTGCCCTAAACAGGGAGGGTGTTTACAGGCCTACCTTTTTAAAGCTGTGGTTCATTTAGGCCTGCTGAGAGCTGATCTGGCTTGTTGAATAATCATCATATTAGAAACAGACCACGTATTGGCCACTGTATCTTAGAACAGCCAAATTCTATTGGCTGTCTTTGATCACTTTGACATACTTGAATCTATTTTTTTTTCTTTTTTTCTGCGCTTCAAAATGTTTACTTTGTTCATATAAACATTTAAAGGTTTGAGTTGCTAGCTCACAGAGTGGAAAATGTAAGGTGTTAGGGAGGTCAGAGTAAAAGCTGCTTGACTATTACAATAGTCTCAATGAGTTTTTGTTGTTCTCCCTTTGGAATCTTCATCTGAACATTAAGCCTTCTGTACCTGTGTAAACCTCACTGGCAAAACCCTGCACCCCTCGTCTGGCTTGCCCTCACCATCCTCACCCCTGGCCCTCTCCCCATGACCCCTGGCCTTCACCTACCCTCCCCTGGTCCCTACCCCTGACTGGGCTGACTGAGGCTCCAGTGGTTCTCCAGGTATGGTAATGTCAGTGGCAGATTAGTGTTCTCATTAAAGGCTGCTCTTAAGCCCCACAGCATGGCCTGCCCCCCTGCCCTGGGGACCTGTCTGGAATCCCGTGAGCCCTGCCCCCCTGCCCTGGGAACCTGTCTGGAATCCCATGAGCACTGCCCCTCTGCCCTGGGAACCTGTCTGGAAGCCCTGAGCCGCCTGGCCAGCCTGTTGTGCTCTGCTCTGCTGGAAATGTGCTGCTTGGGTTTGTTCTGCTACTGCAGGGACACTCACATGGTGCTGCTGGAAGGTAATGTCAGGAGAGCAGGGCCTCAAGAACCATGCCGCCTCCGCACAGCACTGTGGGAAGGAAGATCTGTCGTTGCCTTATTCCAAATCCTATCCTGTGAGGGTGACCATTGATGTTTTGTCTGCAACAAGTGACTACAGAGGCACTCGAAGCGGCACCCTAGGGGCTGGCCCGGGGTTAGTTTTGGATTGAGTGTTGGTTCATCCCACGCCCCCTCATTCTTCCACTTCTTGGAGGTCTGTTTTCCTGCTTGAAGAGTTATTCTGGATACCCATCCTAGTTATTGAATGAACTAGAATTTTCAATGGAATACAGTATAGCTTGAAAAAACCATTTTCACTCATCAAACCCTTGATAGCCCTCCTGTATGTTGTTTTTCTTGTGAACCCTGTCTCTGTTGAGGTGTTAAGTATGGTGGTTTCCTCGCCGTCTGAGCGTTCACATCACACGCGTTATGCTCTTCGTCCACACCAAGCAATGGCACGTTTTAGAAAGTACCTTCCCTTTCTGAGAATACCTAAACATTGAAACAGTTGAGGACATTGTGAGCTTTCACAAACACATAATTGTGGCATACTGTAGGAGGTTTGTAACTCTGTAGCGTTCAGGCTACGCCTTCTGTCAGGTGGCTCATCCCAGAAGATCAGCATTGTGTTGAAAGGAAAGCAGTAAGCTAGCAGGAGATTGGTTTGAGTGTGAATAGATGAGCAGTAGAGCTGGGACTTTAAACTGAAAATGATCGACACCCGACGATCATTACCACAACCAAATTACTGACACCGATAATCACAATAAATAGCCTACTAGAGAAATGTGAAGTTTAAAGGAAATACGTTTGATAATGGTACAATTGATAGTAACAACATTCAAAGTAGTAGTAGTAGTGCTAATGGTATGGTAATATATAAGAGGTGGCTAACAAGTGTACATGAATGTTATATGGTTATCGTGATAGTTCAGTCAATTTATCGTTCTATGGATTTGTGTCCATATCGCCCAGCTTTACTGAACAGTCAAGTGCTCGTCGAGGCCCTGTTTGAATGGTTACTTTAGCACGGAAGACTGTAGTTCAGTGGGGAAATGATTGCAGTCGGGGGGGGGGGGGGGGGGGACACACACATTAAACTATCTCAACTGGATCAGACAATGTACTCATGAAGCACATCTTGGCTCAACGTTCTCTTCGGGTAATCTCAGGGCCACAGGTGACATTCTCTTTAGATTGACAGAACATTAAGAAAGCCTTCTGGCTATTTTCACAACTGTCAGAGATTTACTGAACATTCATGTAAAAGTCGATGGTGCTAGAATGAACTATACACGGTGCAGCTTCAAGTCTCTCCTAGGTAGGACGCAATGTATGTTTCTTTTCAGATCTTTTGTGAAGACGGCGCATTAATCTGACAGTCTCTCTCTGTACCCCTCCTTTATTTCTTCCCTCCTTCCTTCCTTTCTGCCCGTCCGTCAATGCTAACAGTCCCTCATGTACTGCTTAGCCACGTAAGCAGTGAATCAGGTACCAGGGCCATTGGTAGCAGCCTTGGCTGCGCCAGCCTGCCCTCTCTACCTCCAGTACACTACTCCCCCCAACCCTGTTTGCCCATCGCTGGTAGTCACTTTTTTAGCCATCTTCTCAAGTCTGAGATTTGAAGCATGTGGTCAACTTTATTTCATTTTTTTAAAGATTCCTTTTGTCTTGCTAAATGTGTGGTTTGAGAGGGCGTGGATGTTTTTATGTGATGTCTGTCAGGTAACATGGTTGTCTTATGTCTGTCTGTTCTTGTCTTTTTGTTATTTTTCTCTTCTGAACAGATGGCCCTCAAATCTCTTGTGCATGCTGCATAATCATATTGGCCTTTCCCATTTATTCATTTTTTCTCCAACAGTAAAAATGAATTGGAACTTGACCTGATCAGGCAATCTCTTTTTCTTTATGGGAGAATAATGAACACACTGAGGGATTCTGCTCAGACATTTCAGACCCCAACCACTTTAATGAGATGCATATGCAGTACCAGTCAAAAGTTTGGACACACCTACTCATTCCGGGGTTTTTCTTCATTTTTGTACTATTTTTTTACATTGTAGAATATTAGTGAAAACATCAAAATATGAAATAACACATATTTGACCTTTTATTTAACTAGGCAAGTCAGTTAAGAACAAATTCATATTTACAATTATGGCCTACCCCGGCCAAACCCTGACGATGCTGGGCCAATCGTGCGCCGCCCTATGGGACTCATGGGATACAGCCTGGAATCGAACCAGGGTCTGTAGTGACGCCTCTAGCACTGAGATGCAGTGCCTTAGACCGCTGCGCCACTCTGGAGCCCACATATGGAATCATGTAGCAAAAAAGTGTTAAACAAATCCAAATATATTTTATTTTTTAGATTCTTCAAAGTAGCCACCCACCCCAAGAGTGTGCAAAGCTGTCATCAAGGCAAAGGGTGGCTACATAGAAGAATCTCAAATATAAAATATATTTTGATTTGTTAAAAACCTTTTTTTTTGGTTATTACATGATTCCATATGTGTCATTTCATAGTTTAGATGTCTTCACTGTTATTCTACAATGTAGAAAATAGTAAAAATAAAAACCCTCGAATGAGTAGCTGTGTTCAAAACTTTTTTGCCTGGTACATACAGTACTTTCTGAAATACAGTGAAATTTCCAGTATTCCTGCTTTCGCTGATATCAATCTCCTTAGAAGGCAGTGTAGCTAGCATGAGCTGAACACTACAAGGTGATCAGGTTATTAGCTGTTTAGAGATTTCATTATTCTCCCTGGGCTCCAGTCCACCCCATCTTAAATTGGGAATGTTGATGCAATAATGATTGTGGTATGATTACCAGGGGCCTCATTTACAAACATTGCACATGCACAGAATATGCCCCAAAACATTTATAAAAACTGAACTTATCCTCCTGCAAACTTCAGACCATGAGTACGCACACGTTCTAGTGGTTGAAGTATTGCATTGCAAGAAGGCAAAAGAAGCGTTGTGCAAATGGGAGATATACTGTATGATGACTTATAAATAACTAAAAAACAGGTAACTAAATATAATAACAAGATGCAATCATTTGCTGTTAGTGAGAAGAGAATCTATTTGTTATCTTTGCGTTCTAAAATAATTAGAAATCACCTTTCCTGACTGATGGTTTCATAATCACTAAATAGCCTACAGATCAACAACAGTTTAGTAAAGGCTACCATTCATCCCAGCTCTCATTTAATTGGACCCACTTCACAGTAGTAAATAGGTAAGTTATTGCTATTTCAAGTGTCTTGTTCTCTGCGATCCAAAGCGAAGTTTAACGGTAGAACAGACGGTTCACCAACTCCATTGACGTTTGAATGCTGTAATGTAACATTTCTCCAGTAGCCTAGACCATTTATAAACACAATACATGTGTCATAACCAATTGCACCTCTTCTGGCCGTGATGCGCTCATATTGCCGAAGTAGCCATACAACAAATGACCGTACGCCTCTCATTTAATTGGGCCTATTAGATAGGCTATTATAATTTCTAGTTCCAACAGGGAACGTGGTTTCTAATGTACAGTAGAAGGGAAGGTCTTTTGCGTTGAAGTGTGTGGGCTGAATGTAGACCTACTGTAGTTTGTTTTCCAGAGTAAACAATGTTTCAGGATTCACGGCCAGTGCAGCGTATTTCGGTTTTGAAGAAAGTAAATTAAAAACATTATTGAATTCAAACGATCTGTTTTCCAGGTCCACCAAAATGTGCAATTTTAGTTTTTGTTTCAGAAACGGTCAAATATAGCAAATGTCACACAACAAAACACATTCTGCCAACACCTCCAAAGACATTTGATCAGGTTCGCCATTGCTATTTCCTTCAGATATACGGTCTTGGCTTAATTCCGATACTTCTGAAGTATTCAGGAAATAAGGGCGTTATTGTCACCGTCAAGGGTGAATGACGGGCGTTATTCAGGCAGAGATATAAAATGCTCGTTCACAGTTTTACAGCCGGTCTGATTTATAATGGGGAAACGTGTATGTATGTATGTATGCATGTGCCAAGTATATACATCTACATTTTTCCATACGTGTGTAGTGTTTTCAGAAGTGGCTCACGCAGATATTTAGTGTAAAATTCACACACCGGTTATAAATGAGGCCCCAGCATCCTGCCCCTAGCCACATTCTCTAAAGCAAACTACCCCTCCCACTAAACATTCAACACACACTAAGCAAATGTCCTCATACGTGACTTCTTAACCTAAATGTTCTGTTCTCTCTCTCTCCTCTCTCCTTTCTCCTCGCTCTCTCTCGTGTCTGTAGTGCCCACGGCCAGTATGACCCGCCTGGTGCGTTCTCGTACCCACTCTACCTCCAGCATGGGCTCTGTGGAGGGGAGTCGCAGTCGCACCCACACACAGCTAGAGGGCGCCACTGCTGCCGGCCTGGGTGTCGAACAGGCCAGGCCACAGACCATGGAGGTTTCCTGTTAAAGAACCCAGCCCAGAAAACCACCACCTCCCCCTTCCTCTCTGTCTCCCTCCCTCTCTTTTTTCCTTTCCCATGCTCAAGGTCAGAGAGGATTGGAATCCTGAGCGGGCGTCTGAAACGTGTTCTGAAAGATAATTTATGAAGACAGAAGCAGTCAGGTTCTCTGCTGTGTTCTCTCACCATTTCCTGTTGTTGTCTGTCTATCATGCCTGTCTGTGCATGACTGCTGTGGTACGGCAACCTGAAAGTCAGTAAGCAGGCGGATGATGCTGCTTGTCTGGTTTTCCTTTTGTTGTCTACCAGCTCTCCCCATTAAAAGTTGTTTTTTTAATCTTTGAGATTTGAGATATATTTGTATTTAGAACTATTTTGGGTCAGTGTGTCAGTTTAAAGATAACAGATGGAAAGGCATCAGGAGTTTTCTCTTGTAAAGTACTCTATACGGAGTAATGTTGCCCCTCTTTCTGTCTCCCTCTGGGGTCTTCCTCACCTTGCTAATTGGTAAGATCAGACCAAATCACACCACCCCTCCTTAGTGATCCATTCCTTAATCAGTCTCATGACACACCAGATTCTTTTTTAATTGTTTTTATGTTGTGATTTGTGGAAAAAAATACCTTTTGCTTTCCTGGATTGCAATACGATGTGATAAACTTGCTCCTGCTCTGTACCTTTATACCAAGAATATCTGACAGAATGGCCCTCTAGTAGATGAAACGTAATGGACGTGTCTGTAGAATTGCTTTTGTCTAGATGTATCTCTAGAAATAGTTGCCTTGTTTGATATTTTCTTTTTCGAGTGAGTTATTTGAAATGGCAGGTCCTGGGTTTTTGATCCCACCCACATTTATTATTGACGGGCAGAGAAAAGAACCAACCCACTGGGCACAGATGTCAGTTCAGTGTGTATTCCATGTTGGTTCAACGTAATTTCATCGAAACGACGTTGATTCGACCAGCGTGTGCCCAGTGGGAACATTTTACTGTAGTTTATTGAAAACTCAAGTCAAATGCGGAGAGTACCTAAACTAGCCCCAGCTCAGTCAGAGGTGAGTAAATGTCTGCGAATTGAGGTACAGATAACATTACTACCTCTTTCATAAAATATAACTAAAATATATGAACTTACATTGCTTCCAGTTAGTAGAAAACAGTATGTTTTCCCTCCTGATTAAATAAAGATGAGGTGAAAACGACAACGGGTCAGATGCCTGAGGGACTGTGGATTGTGTAATAAATGTTTTTATAGAGTTTCTTATTAATGTTATTAGTTGGTAGTTTTCTCTGTGGTTTTCCTGCATTTCTCTCTGGTTGTACTACAGCTTGGGTGAACACGTGGTGATGATGCATTGGACTCTGTCTGCATAGTATACGGGGTGCTGTTAGTCATACTGTGCTGACTATGTCAATTTGTACTGAATCATAAAATAAAGCTAGAAGCTGTACATGACTGGACTTTTCATCTTATCCTTTCTGTCACTGGCATGTCTGTTCTCTAACTTGGTAAACTAGCCTGATTTATAATAGTGGTCCTTTGTAGTTCAGTTGGTAGAGAATGGTGCTTGTAACGTCAGGGGAGTGACTTCGATACCTGGGACCATCCATTTATAAAATGGATGCACCCATGACTATGGTATTTATTATTGTTATTGTTGTTTATTGTTTATTATTATTATTATTGTTGTTATTATTATTGTTTATTGTTTATTATTATTGTTATTGTTATTATTATTAGGTTCGGCATCAGCAGTTTCTCATTCTATGTCAGTCACTGACACACTCAATTAGCCATGTCCGCTAACAAAAACATTTATCGGTATGTTTATCTAGCCAACTATCTAAACCAGTGGCGGTCGGTGCCGTTTAAGATGAGGGAGGATGATTATTATTATTTTAATGAGCATGGCCTTATTTCTATTACAGCATATTGGATGACTGTCATTCATTTTCCATTCACCCAGCTCGATGTAACATCCATAGGTTTAGGCTACTAAATGATACTCAAATCGGCACAATGAATATCCCCCTGATCACAAGCAAACACATTTTACTTTCATACCAGACACACACAAACAGCTCGTTGTGTGTGTGTGTGTGTGTATATATAATATATAAATTCCTTCTCGCATCTATCCACTCTCCTCTCACATGCTCCCCTTGCTTGTGGACTTCAGTGCAGAACACATCAGCTGTCTGTGACCAGGCGGGGAAAAAACTTTCCAAGCTAAACCTTCATATCATGACTGCTACACATAGCCTGCACCTATGTCACGTCATAGTTAACATAGGCATAGCTACTAGAACTAAGGCGTTAGTAAACCCACTACAATCATGCAGAACCGTGTAGTCCGACAAGCAGTTTAGCAGTTACACCGGCAGGCCCCAGAGGCAATGAATTAATAAAGCCAAAAGCTTACCTTGACTTGGAAGAGTTCCAGTATTGTATAGCCATAGCCAGCTAGCTAACATGGCATCCCTTTCTGTTGGATAGCAATAGACAGCTAGCTAACATAGCATCCCTCTGTTTGAGCTGGGTGTTTGAGTAGGCTAAACTAGCTAGCTGCATTGGACACTAGCTAAGTAAGTGAAAATGGGAACAAAAAATCTAAGAAATATAGCTAGCTCTCTCTTGCTTCTTAATTTTGGAAGAAGTTAATTTGTTCAAAACTGTTTAACTATTGTCTTTCACGCTCTGAGTCAACTACCACATTTTATGCACTGCAGTGCTAGTTAGCTGTAGCTTATGCTTTCAGTGCTAGATTATTTGTCTGATCCTTTGATTGGGTGGACAACATGTCATTTCATGCTGCAAGAGCTCTGATAGGCTACAAGGACGTCCACCGGAAGATGTCATAATTACTGTGTAAGTCTATGGAAGGGGTGAGAACTATGAGCCTCCTAGGTTTTATATTGAAGTCAATGTACCCAGAGGAGGACTGAAGTTAGCTGTCCTCCGGCTGCACCATGGTGCTACCCTACAGAGTGCTGTTGAGGCTACGATAGAACTTCATTGCCAAACAGTGTGTTTTAATACATTTTTTGGTAACAAACATATTTAGTATAGTATCTAAAAATAACGTTTTTAATGTCCTCCCTTCCTCCACTGAAGAGCCTCCACTGATCTAAACCTGTAGTACTCATGGCCGAATGACTGGGCACGTGCCAGACCAAACTATCGCATTTGGGACCCCGGGGCACCAACCTTTGGAGAGTTGGCGCTGCATTTCAACACATTTTGCCATAGTGCAGAGTAAAATGTGCAGCTTTATAATGCTACTGTACACGTTTTGTCATGAGGCAGATCATTTTTAGATACATTTTTCTCTACACCATCAAGATGCGGTGCCAGTAAAAAAAAATCTTGTTTAGGGCCCCCAAAAGGCTATGCTGGCTACTGGTATAATGCAGTTAGTTCAGAGGGTTCAGTAGTTTAACTGCACAAATCAGTGTGGGTATGCAGAACCGTGAGCCCATATCTCTTGATAATGAGTACAAAAGGGTTATGAAGAGAAAAATAATTGCTCAACACTTTTACCCAATCAACAGCATTTACCTGAATGATGAAGAATATGAAGCTCTATTCGGGGGAAAAAACATTGTGACCTCACTTCACACCAGTGTATGTATGCCACCGCTCATGCAGATGCTGCAAAACAGAACATTTGCACAAACCAATTGCACCTCATTGCTACAGCTGATGACTCATTGATCAAGTCACTGATGTCAAAGGTCTGTCTGTTCCAATTACTACAGCCCCATGTTCAGTAGATATTGTTGAACAAAAATCTTTCTTTCTCTTTGTGCATCACTTTTTCTTTGTCTTCCCTCCACTCTTCTCCATTTCCCTCTCTTCACTCTGATATCTGAGTTGTGGTGTGTACATGTTTCAGGCCTCATCGAAACAGGAAACAGCGTGTGTGAGGTGAATATAAAAAAGTCCTGTCAAATCTCTCCACTCAGATGTACTATAGATCACTCTGCTACGCGTACGTAGACTCTACCTACCAACGATGCCTCCTTTCCTCTTGGAACACCACAAAGGAGAACACTCTTTCTTCATTGGAGCCTAAAGAAGTCTCACACAGACTCTCATACACACATCGCACTCTCGTTCCACATGTGAACACTACCGACAGCGTGCAACTCCCAGACCCACTGGACTCTTCTGGCCTCTGGGCCGCACCTCTATCCTTGTGCTAGTCTACTGTGGTACTCTACAGCTCTGACATCAACTCATACCACAGCATCAGAAGACTGACGTTCACCAGTGCCACAACAGGGAAATGCTGTGAGTATAAAAATATTTTTTGAGCTGTCTAATCGATCCGACTGTACTGTACACGTAAAAGGTTAGTTTTATCCAACTCAGATTTAAAATATTAAAAGTATTAAAAGTATACTTTTTGGTTTTAACAAAGAAAACAATGGTCAAGTAAATATACACTCAGAATAGCTTCTATTTGTCGAGGCATGGACTCTACCAGGTGTCGAAAGTGTTCCACAGGAATGCTGGCCCATGTTGATTCCCACTGTTGTGTCAAGTTGGCTGGATGTCCTTTGGGTGGTGGACCATACTTGATACACATAGGAAACTGTTGAGTGTGAAAAACACAGCAGCGTAGCAGTTTTTGACACAAAATGGTGCGCCACCTACTACCATACCCCGTTTTTTTTTCAAAGGGACTTAAATTCATATCTCAATTGTTTCAAGGCTTAAAAATCCTTCTTTAACCTCTCCTCCCATTCATCTACTCTGATTGAAGAAGATTAAACAAGTGATATCAATAAGGGGTCATAGGATTCACCTTGATTCACCTGGTCAGTGAGAAAAAGAAAAAAAAAAGCTGGTGTTCAGTGTATAGGACAAACTGATCTTATATGAACACAAATTTGTTCATAAATGCTAAATGCTTAAATGAATACTGTAGCTTGGTGTCCAGCCAGGTCTACATCTCTGGATTACAGCGTCTGCTAAATGTCATATGCATACACTATATATACGAACGTATGTGGACACCCCTTCAAATGTGTGGATTCGGCTATTTCAGCCACACCTGTTGCTGACAGGTGTATAAGACTGAGCACACAGCCATGCAATCTCTATAGACAAACATTGGCAGTAGAATGGCCTTACTGAAGAGCTCAGTGACTTTCAACGTGGCACCGTCATAGGATGCCATCTTTCCAAAAATTCAGTTCGTCAAATTTCTGCCCTGGTAGAGCTGCCCCGGTCAACTGTAAGTGCTGTTATTGTGAAGTGGAAATGCCGCCATTGGACTCTGGAGCAGGGAAAACGCATTCTATTTAGTGATGAATCACGCTTCACCATTTGGCAGTCCGATGGACAAATCTGAGTTTGGCGGGTGCCAGGAGAACGCAACCGGCCCAAATGCATAGTGCCAACTGTAATGTTTGGTAGAGGAGAAATAATGGTCTGGTGCTGTTTTTCATGGTTCAGGCCCCTTAGTTCCAGTGAAGGGAAATCGTAACGCTACAACATACAATGACATTCTAGATTATTCTGTGCTTCCAACATTGTGACAACAGTTTAGGGAAGGCCCTTTCCTGTTTCAGCATGACAATGACCCCATGCACAAAGCGAGGTCCATATAGAAATGGTTTGGAAGAACATGTCTGGCCCCCACGGAGCCCTGACCTCAACCCCATCGAACACCTTTGGGATGAATTGGAACGCTGACTGCGAGCCAGGCCTAATCGTCCAACATCAGCGCCTGATCTCACTAACGCTCTTATGGCTGAATGGAAACAAGTCCCTGCAGCAATGTTCCAACATCTAGTGGAAAGCCAGAAGAGTGGAGGCTGTAATAGCAGAAAAGCAGGGGACAAACGGATCTTTTCTCAATGATTATATTACGTGCCATATTACAGAGCATTGAGGGAAGATATTTAGAAATATTTAATGCCAATATATTTCATATGACTATTTCTGAAATGATCATCTATTTTTGTGTCTACCATTGTCAAAATTAGACAAACACACACCAGGGTAGAAAGGTGTTCAATAAAAGAGCATTTATTTTCTACCCAATGATATCCTGCCAGTTTTATGTTTGACTCCATTGATGCTTGAGATCTCATGCATTACTTTACAGTAAAACATGTTGCAAATTACGACACAAAACTTTTCATCTTATGCGGTGGTTTCTGCATCAGTGTATTGCTGTGAACTAATTTACCCATCTTCCATGGTTCCTGTGGAGCAGAAGGTTGCCATGAAATGTCATATTTGTCACACGTGTGTTTGTGCAAATCACCAATGCATGACACTTCAACTAGTTGCACATTAGGGGCATTGTTGTTTACATAAATTAGAGCAGTGGTCCCCAACCGGTCCATCACGATCGCCAATCGGACGGTTCAGATTATGGTGTCTGCAGTCATTTAAGAAGGCATAAAAGAAAGCAACAGAAAAATTGATACTGTGAGATTTCAAAATGTTTAAAACCATCACTAGAGAGAAACTGTCAAGGAATACAGCAAAGAGATGCTGTTTTTATTTAACTAGATAAGTCAGTTAAGAACAAATTCTTATTTACAATGACGGCCTACCCCGGCGGGTCAATTGTGCGCCACCCTATGGGACTCCCAATCAAGGTCGGATGTGATTCAGCCTGGATTCGAACCAGGGACTGTAGTGGTGCCTCTTGCACCAAGATGCAGTGTCAGAGATGCTGCGCCACTCGGGAGCCCAGTGAGTTGAGTTTAAGTTCTTACTCAGCACTGTCAACACTTTGTATTCAACACTTTTATAAGCCATGAAATTTGCGTTCTCAGCTCTACAACAAGCAGTGCAGCAGTAATGAACGAGAAGGAAAGTGTATTTACAGGCTTGCGTTGTTGTTATTATTAGCAGCTTGGTTTTTTTTTAATATATATATATTTCACTTTCTCTGTTTATAGGAGTTAGAATTTGTGAATGAGAATTTTTGCATTAAATAATGCTGTGCGACTCGAGTTTCCCCATCAGCTGGAAGACGGTGTCCCTTCATGGTCAGTGTCAGTGGAGGAAAAGGAGAACGGAGGGATGTTGAGAGACGGACCCTCACTCTGCGACTCTCTCCCTCCGCTGAGACTGACCATCAGATGCAGACATTATCAGCCCAGTAAAATAAAAATAAAAAGCTAATTATTTACATTTATGCTCACTCAGCTGTGCCTCACCAGTAGTACCACAACGGATCTATTACCAGTCTGATCATACGCCTACCTCAAATTTAGAAATATATATATTTTTAAATGGCCCAAACAACAATGCTTTGTCAGGGCAATTCAAGCAAAGCCAATATGCGGTGATAATGTATTGGGCCTAAACAGTGCCTTGCGAAAGTATTCGGCCCCCTTGAACTTTGCGACCTTTTGCCACATTTCAGGCTTCAAACATAAAGATATAAAACTGTATTTTTTAGTTAAGAATCAACAACAAGTGGAACACAATCATGAAGTGGAACGACATTTATTGGATATTTCAAACTTTTTTAACAAATCAAAAACTGAAAAATTGGGCGTGCAAAATTATTCAGCCCCCTTAAGTTAATACTTTGTAGCGCCACCTTTTGCTGCGATTACAGCTGTAAGTCGCTTGGGGTATGTCTCTATCAGTTTTGCACATCGAGAGACTGAAATTTTTTCCCATTCCTCCTTGCAAAACAGCACGAGCTCAGTGAGGTTGGATGGAGAACATTTGTGAACAGCAGTTTTCAGTTCTTTCCACAGATTCTCGATTGGATTCAGGTCTGGACTTTGACTTGGCCATTCTAACACCTGGATATGTTTATTTTTGAACCATTCCATTGTAGATTTTGCTTTATGTTTTGGATCATTGTCTTGTTGGAAGACAAATCTCCGTCCCAGTCTCAGGTCTTTTGCAGACTCCATCAGGTTTTCTTCCAGAATGGTCCTGTATTTGGCTCCATCCATCTTCCCATCAATTTTAACCATCTTCCCTGTCCGTGCTGAAGAAAAGCAGGCCCAAACCATGATGCTGCCACCACCATGTTTGACAGTGGGGATGGTGTGTTCAGCTGTGTTGCTTTTACGCCAAACATAACGTTTTGCATTGTTGCCAAAAAGTTCAATTTTGGTTTCATCTGACCAGAGCACCTTCTTCCACATGTTTGGTGTGTCTCCCAGGTGGCTTGTGGCAAACTTTAACCAACACTTTTTATGGATATCTTTAAGAAATGGCTTTCTTCTTGCCACTCTTCCATAAAGGCCAGATTTGTGCAATATACGACTGATTGTTGTCCTATGGACAGAGTCTCCCACCTCAGCTGTAGATCTCTGCAGTTCATCCAGAGTGATCATGGGCCTCTTGGCTGCATCTCTGATCAGTCTTCTCCTTGTATGAGCTGAAAGTTTAGAGGGACGGCCAGGTCTTGGTAGATTTGCAGTAGTCTGATACTCCTTCCATTTCAATAGTATCGCTTGCACAGTGCTCCTTGGGATGTTTAAAGCTTGGGAAATCTTTTTGTATCCAAATCTGGCTTTAAACTTCTTCACAACAGTATCTCGGACCTGCCTGGTGTGTTCCTTGTTCTTCATGATGCTCTCTGCGCTTTTGACGGACCCATGAGACTATCACAGTGCAGGTGCATTTATACGGAGACTTGATTACACACAGGTGGATTGTATTTATCATCATTAGTCATTTAGGTCAACATTGGATCATTCAGAGATCCTCACTGAACTTCTGGAGAGAGTTTGCTGCACTGAAAGTAAAGGGGCTGAATAATTTTGCACGCCCAATTTTTCAGTTTTTGATTTGTTAAAAAAGTTTGAAATATCCAATAAATGTCGTTCCACTTCATGATTGTGTCCCACTTGTTGTTGATTCTTCACAAAAAAAATACAGTTTTATATCTTTATGTTTGAAGCCTGAAATGTGGCAAAAGGTCGCAAAGTTTTAGGGGGTCGAATACTTTCGCAAGGCATTGTAGCTTACTGCACGAACCTCATTGCTACAGTACTGTTTTTAATTGGTTAATGTTGCATAGGCTTGTGTTTAAAAATACATTTGAGCCGTAGAGCTCGGCTTGCATTTTGACTCAAAAAGTGATCTCAAAAGGTTGGTGACCACTGAATTAGAGAGTGTTCTATTATGTGTTCCAATATTGTTATTTATTCAGTCGAAAGCACCTTATTTTCCTTGCCAACAGCACCTCGACAACCAGCAACCCATGTGTAAAAACAAGAGTGTGGTTGGAAACTAAAAGGTGTTCAGAAGAGTGGTTTTCAACTTCCTCCCTCCTTTTGTCTGACTGGCAATACATTAAATAAAAATAGGCAGGGCTATTTTAAATTCCCTTCACATTTTTGGTTTTGAAATATACTACCTGTAATAAGTTACAGTGAATTGTGATTGATGCAATAGTATGCATAGAAAATATGTCTCTACCCATATGAAGAGTTTAATTCCAAAATGCTATACAGTACATTTGGAAGGTATTCAGACCCTTTGACATTTTCCACATTTTGTTACATTGCAGCCTTATTCTAAACTGGATTAATACAACAACAACAAGATCCTCACACAATACCCCATAGTAACAAAGCGAAAACAGGCTTCTAGAAATGTTTGCAAATGTATTAAAAATTAAAAACCTAAATACCTTATTTGCTTAAGTATTCAGACCCTTTGCTATGAGACATGAAATTGAGCTCAGGTGCATCCTGTTTCCATTGATCATCCTTGAGATGTTTCTACAGGCTGTGGTAAATTCAATTGATTTGACATGATTTGGAAAGGCACACACCTGTCTATATAAGGTCCCACAGTTGACAGTACAAGTCAGAGCAAAAACCAAGCAATGAGGTCGAAGGTATTGTCCATAGAGCTCTGAGACAGGATTGTGTCGAGGCACAGATCTGGGGAAGGGGACCAAAACATTTCTGCAGCATTGAAGGTCCCCAAAAACACAGTGGGCTACATCATTCTTAAATGGAAGAAGTTTGGAACCACCAAGCCTCTTCCTAGAGCTGGCCGCTCAGCCAAACTGAGCAATCAGGGGAGAAGTGCCTTGGTCAGGGAGGTACTCAAGAACTCGATGGTCACTCTGACAGAGCTACAGAGTTCCTCTGTGGAGATGACAAAATCTTCCAGAAGGACAACCATCTCTGCAGCACTCCACCAATCAGGCCTTTATGATAGAGTGGCCAGACGGAAGCCACTCCTCAGTAAAATGCACCTGACAGGCCGCTTGGAGTTTGTCAAAAGGCACCTAAAGGACTCAGACCATGAGAAACAAGATTCTCTCGTCTGATGAAACCAAGATTGATTTCTTTGGCCTGAATGCCAAATGCCACGTCTGGAGGAAACCTGGCACCATCCCTATGGTGAAGCATGGTGGTGGCAGCATCATGCTATAGGGATGTTTTTCAGCGGCAGGGACTGGGAGACTAGTCAGGATCGAGGGAAAGATGAACGGAGCAAAGTACCGAGAGATCCTTGATGAAAACCTGCTCCAGAGCACTCAGGACCTCAGACTGGGGCGAAGGTTCACCTTCCAACAGGACAACGACCCTAAGCACACAGCCAAAACAATGCATGAGTGGCTTTGGGACAAATCTCTGAATGTCCTTGAGTGGTTCAGCCAGAGGCTGGACTTGAACCCTATCGAATATCTCTGGAGAAACCTGAAAATAGCTGTGCAGCGACGCTCCCCATCCGACCTGACAGAGATTGAGAGGATCTGCAGAGAAGAATGGGAGAAACTCCCCAAATACTGATGTGCCGAGCTTGTAGCCTCATTCCCAAGAAGACTTGAGGATGTAATCACTGCCAAAGGTGCTTCAACAAAGTACTGAGTAAAGGGTCTGAATACTTATGTCAATTTTATATTTCATTTTTTATTTTTTTGTTAAACATTTGCAAAAATTTCCCAAAAACTGTTTATGCTTCATCATTATGGGGTATTGTGTGCAGATTGATGAGGGGGGGGGGGGGGGGGGGGGGGGAATGATTACATCCGTATTAGAATTAGGCTGTCATGTAACTAAATGTGGAAATAGTCAAGGGATCTGAATTCTTCCCGAATGCACTATATATCAGAAATATTGGTAAATTAGGTTTTAATGTTTGAAAGAAGTTGTGAAAAAGATGAGTTTTTTTTCTAATCACGGCAAGGAGTTGTTCGATGACATATTTGTTTAAAATCTATCACTTGATGGCTTGAATTTCAGAAAGACGATCGTGTTTTTTTTGTTGCAAAATGCTATATATCCACCTCATTATCAGAGAACTAAGTAGTACTGCCAGGCTTTACACAGTCAAATGGAACAAATAACTCAAGTAGATTTTTTTTTTGATTTTTTTAAAGCACAAAATACATTTATGACATCATTTAAATAAATAAATATACTTAAATACATTAATATGAGATCTATATATAAAACATTGACATTTGACATTTGAGTCATTCAGCAGATGCTGTTATCCAGAGTGACTTACAGTTACTGCATTCAACTTAAGATAGCTAGGTTGGACAACCACATATCACAGTCAAATATACAGGATACAAACATTCCATTCTAGCTTAACAATGGATACATAGTGTATTGCACCAACAACAAAAAAAACCATCTAAAATCTATGAATAAAGAATCTGAGAAGAGTAATATTTTACACACACATGCAAACATTTCTGATACAAATAAAAACATGTGAAAAATTGGTGGATATAGCATTTTGGAAATTATTGGCTATTAATTAATAGCTGTGATTCCCTCTAACCCACAGAGTCCTCTGGTGACCCATACGAGCTCGACATCGCCATGGGCAGTGGGCCCAGTAAAGAGTGTCGGGGATCCAGCACTCAGGCAGCCTTGCTGGGCCAGGAAGAGCCCGCTGAGTCAGTCATACTGGGTAAGGCCTGACCTCCCATCTCGGTCTGAGCACAGCACAGGACTCTGGGAAACAGGCCAGTACTAGCCTTTCTCTTTCTCTGTCCTCAGAGGTCAATCGTCCTGGGATTGTTTTGACTGAAACCTATAGGGAATTGGAAGTGTGCACGACAGCCGGGTCTATTTATGGTTAAGGACAATCATTGGATAACCTGCATTTTTACTTAACTTATTTCTTAAAAATGCATTGTTGGTTAAGGGCTTGTAAGTAAGCATTTCACTGTAAGGTTGTATTCAGCACGTGTGACAAATACAATTTGATTTGATTTCAAAGTTCAAATCAAATCAATGCGACCAACATTAATGCGGAATTGTTTTTGTTAATGTTCCTGCATCCATGGTGTGGTGATGCTGTTCCTATGCATCCATAGTGTGGTGATGCTGTTCCTATGCATTCATAGTGTGGTGATGCTGTTGCTGCATCCATAGTGTGGTGATGCTGTTGCTATGCATCCATGGTGTGGTGATGCTGTTCCTATGCATCCATAGTGTGGTGATGCTGTTCCTATGCATCCATGGTGTGGTGATGCTGTTCCTATGCATCCATAGTGTGGTGATGCTGTTCCTATGCATCCATGGTGTGGTGATGCTGTTCCTATGCATCCATGGTGTGGTGATGCTGTTCCTATGCATCCATGGTGTGGTGATGCTGTTCCTGCATCCATAGTGTGGTGATGCTGTTCCTATTCATTCATAGTGTGGTGATGCTGTTCCTATGCATCCATGGTGTGGTGATGCTGATCCTATGCATCCATGGTGTGGTGATGCTGATCCTATGCATCCATGGTGTGGTGATGCTGTTGCTATGCATCCATGGTGTGGTGATGCTGTCCCTATGCATCACCTCTGGTGATGCCCTAGATGTTTACATACCTCTCTGTTAAATATGACCAGAGTTGGTGTGCAAGAAAGAGGACAAAAACATTCCTGGTCTTCTGTTGAACCACCAGAGGAGAGAAATGAGCTTGTGCAATAACTCAATTCGCCTTTGCACTCCTTCTAAACAAAGCACTTTAAAAAAAAACTTTGGCAAAGTGTAAAGTCTACAAAACTTAGTCCACTCTGTTCGTAACACGTTTTAGTTTTGGGAACAGAACTGTATTGAGATCAAATGTTTCATTGGTGGGAAAATGTACCGAATGTCGGCCAAAGTCCATCTCGTTTCCTTCTTCTCCTGACGGCCCCTTGGCTTCCTCTCACTACCACATTTGGTAATGAATGGAAACACCAAGCGAATGCTTCACATTCATACATCCGGTGAAATATCTATCTCATTGTTCAATCTGTGGCTGTACTCCCTCTAGTCACCCTCTAGAAATGGTGTGAACCAGGTGACATTGAATTCCTCAAGATGTTAGTTGAGGAAGATCACATCAATCATTTAGCTCAGAAAGACTGACGATCATCTCATTGTTGTAACTTGGAAGTGTCTTGCCTAACCATGACTACTCACATTCAAAGTGTGAATTACAAACATACAAGTACATAGATATTTTATCGTATGCATGCTTTTTTTTTGCTTTTTTCCTTTTTTCTCAGCATGAAAATACTGCGTTGTCATGGTTTGAGGTTCTCATAGTAGACTGACACTAATCTTTCATGTATCTGTTCTGTCTACAGAGAGCAGCAAGTATATGGTAGTGGCCCTGTATAACTATCCCACTGGTCCCCCAGCACACTGCCGCATCCACGCTGGAGAGAGACTCAACGTGCTTTCAGAGTAAGAAACCATAGCCTCTACATACAACTACCATAATTACTACTACTACTAGTACTGTGATGTGTGTTTTTCCTGCAATAACTTATGTATCTCTTGTGTTTCTGTGAATGTGCATGTCTATATAGCGAGGGGGAGTGGTGGAAGGTGAGATCCTCTGCCACAGGCAATGAGAGCTACATCCCCAGCAACTACACAGCCAAGGTGTACCACAGGTGAGTCCGCTGATCCATCTGACTCTATTCCCCTTTGGAATCTCTATTGACATGGCTTTGTCTATTTCTATGTCTGACTCTATCTCTATGCTCTTGGCCTAGGTGGCAGTATGAGGGTCTCAGCCGAGAGAAGGCTGAGGAGCTCCTCTTTCTGCCCTACAACCAGACTGGCTCTTTTCTGGTCCGGGAGAGTGAGACCCACCCTGGTCAGTTCAGTTCACACTCCAGGCTACACATTATCAAACGCTAACAAGACCAGGGAAACAATCTTAAAAATGTCATTGATAAACCTGAAGTGATAAAACGCGGTGACTGAAGTATGGTCTTACACTGTCCACTCTAGGTGCCAACTCCCTGTCAGTGCGTAAGAGCAGTGACCAGGATCGTCGCTCAGTCAAACACTACCGGATCCAACAACTGGAGAATGGCTGGCTCTACATCTCCCCCTGCCTCACCTTCCCCAACCTCAGAGCTCTGGTAGACCACTACTCAGGTCAGGTGCTTTAAAGCATTTACAGTGGTGTAGAAAATACTGAAGGCTGTAGTTACATCTTGTCAAGCCCTTTTGAGTCCAGCCCACACATTTGAACCTTTTGCACAAGTGGCAGTGTGATAAAAGCTGGGGACACTTGAAGCATCTTCAGTCATTAAATTGTAGTATTCATGTTAAGGCTGAGTTGTAACAGACTGATTGACATCTCCTTCCAGAGGTCCGTGATGGGCTGTGCTGTCTGCTAGGGGAGCCCTGCTTCATCCAGGGGTCCAACAACGTTCCTGTGGTTACTGGGCCACTCCCCATGGCTGTCAGGAAGCCCACCCTCAACTGGAAAGATATGGACAGGTGAGGTAATTTACTGTTGTGGTACAGTAATAGGTTGCCAGTCTCTGTGTATCCATGTCTGTCAATAAATCTTATACTGAACAAAAATATAAATGCAACATGTGACAATTTCAATGATTTTACTGAGTTACAGTTCATATAAGGAAATCAGTCAATTGAAATCAATTCATTAGGCCATAATCTATGGATTTCACATGAGTGGGCAGGAGCACAGCCATTTGGGAGCCAGGCTCAGCCAATCAGAATCAGACAGAAATACTCCTCAGTTGGCTGGTCTCAGACAATCCCGCAGGTGAAGAACCCGGGTGTGGAGGTCCTGGGCTGGCGGCGTGTTTACACATGGTCTGCAGTTGTGAGGCCGGTTGGACATACTGCCAAATTCTCTACAATGATGTTGGAGGCGGCTTATGGTAGAGAAATTAGCATTCAATTATCTGGCAACAGCTCTGGTGGAAATGTCTGCAGTCCGCATGTCAATTGCATGCTCCCTCAATACTTGAGACATCTGTGGCATTGTGCTGTGTGACAAAGCTGCACATTTTAGATTGGCCTTATTGTCCCCAGCACAAAGTGCACCTGTGTAATGATCATGCTGTTTATTCAGCTTCTTGATATGCCACACCTGTCAGGTGGATATATTATCTTGGCAAATGAGAAATGCTCACTAACAGGGATGTAAACAAATTTGTGCACAACATTTTTAAGAAAAAAGCTCTTTGTGCGTATGGAACATTTCAGAGATATTTTATTTCAGCTCATGAAACATGGACCCAACACTTTACATGTTGCGTTTATATTTTTGTTCCGTACATATTCTTTGTCACCATTTCCTCACTAATGGGGTTTCTGTCTGTCTGCAGCTCCATGATCTTTGGCAAGGATAAAGGCAAGGACAATGAGGATTCCCTGGTGAGCGAGGGATTAAAGGAGGCCATCAAATCCTACCGCTTCATGACAGAGGACTGCAAAGGCTCCAGCCACAAATGGGACAGCTGAGCATGGATCTGGCATCATAACGACAGAGAGATACTCAGACTAAAACAGACCATAAGATGGAGCTTTGCATCAAGCTACCCATTAAAGCTGAGGCAATCCTGAGGACCAGACATTCTGGCCATGAACCCAATGGATCTCATTAAAGGAATGTTGTTAGGGGAACTGGAAATCACAACTCAACCACTGCAGAGAACCGTGGTTCTCAAAGCTATGGTTGTAGAGTGCTCAACATTACATTGCCAATCAGCTGAGGCCCATCTTTGCTTGGATTCATGAACAGAATAAATGTTTAGATCCTGGAGGCAGACTTTGCTAGACTTAACAGAAAGTAGTTTGAACGTGAGATATACAGCCTTATGAAAGTGATCCCGTATCATCAATAAACAGACTATATGGTTGGTTTTGTTGAAGTACGCTACCTTGAAAACAATTAAGGAACTGTGAGGTATAAGAATTAGTCTGTTTGATTTATGTGTTTCCTGTCCTGAACATGAACACCTTTTAGCTGTTGCTTGTTCTCTTCCGCACCACAGTCTTGACTTTGGCACAGGAAATGGTCAAGGTGCAGTGGAAAGCACAATGGTGTGGCAGAGACAAAAAGTTGAGGTTGTGGTAAAGAGCATCTCAAAGTTATGTCAAATATTATGGTATGAAACACTGACATGTTCTTCTGAGGTTTCATCAACTGAAACAATGCACTGTAGTGTGTGTATGTATATAATGTTAATATCGAGTTTTGTGATGTTTTTGGGTGGGTGGAAATTTATTTTTTATTTTGTTTAACTATTCTACATTAAAATGTTGCATTTAGTGAAATATGGGGAAATTATTTTGTTGATATGCTGGTTTTTCACAAATCAGAGAATGAATAACTAAACGCATAAATAACCAAATACATTTCACACATGAAGTGACAAGTATTTGGCGTACCTTTATTTACGACTGTATCTTGTCTTGTATCGCCACCTGCTGGGGGAAATGCGTAGGTCGTTAGGTTGGCGGAGACGTCAGTGACACACACGCGCCAAGCCCATTCAATTTACTTCCCCGTTAACCGTTTGTGTTGTTGTTGCTCTTGTTAAGAATTGAATCAGTGTATTTAGCTGTTATCCAATACCCCGGTTCTTAATGTTTAGGTTGCTGTGCACTATTCGTTTGTGCGTAATTCATGTCTTTACATTTGATCAACAATGCAAAAGGAAAACAGTTTTACAGAGCTGGAGATGCCTTCAGGTGCCTTCAGAAAGTATTCACGCCGCTTGACTTTCCACGTTTGTTGTGTTACAGCCTGAATTTATTTATTACATTGAGATTTTGTGTCACTGGCCTACACACAATACCCCATAATGTCAAAGTGGAATTATGTTTTTAGACATTTTTTACAAATGAATTACATATGACAAACTGAAACTAAACCTCTGTGGAAAGCCTAAATAAGTAGAGGAGTAAATATTTTATTAAGTCAAATAATGCCTTGATCACACCTATAGTATATTTGCGCAAAATGTGTGGAACAAAAAGTTCAACATTCACCTTCTGCTACCATTTCGTTCAAGCCATCTATGCATACAATTCGGTGCATACGTTGGACGATAAAAAGAAACGGAATAGACCTAAGCAGAAGGAATAGACCTAAGCAGAAGGAATAGACCTAAGCAGAAGGAATGGACCTAAGCAGAAGGAATGGACCTAAGCAGAAGGAATGGACCTAAGCAGAAGGAATGGACCTAAGCAGAAGGAATGGACCTAAGCAGAAGGAATGGACCTAAGCAGAAGGAATGGACCTAAGCAGAAGGAATGGACCTAAGCAGAAGGAATGGACCTAAGCAGAAGGAATGGACCTAAGCATAGGCAAAATCCTAGAGGAAAATCTGGTTCCGTCTGCTTTCCAACAGACACTGGGAGACAAATTCACCTTTCAGCAGGACATTAACCTAAAACATAAATACACAAGTTGCTTACCAAGACTGCATTAAATGTTCTTGAGTGGCTTAGTTACAGTTTTGACTTAAATCAGCTTCTAAATCTATGGCAAAGCTTGAAAATGGCTATCTAGCAATAGCCAACAAACAACTTGACAGAGCATGAAGACTTTTTTAAAGAATAATGTGCTAATATTGTACAATCCAGGTGTTCAAAGCTCTTAGACTTACCCAGAAAGACTCACAGCTGTCATCGCTGCCAAATGTGATTCTAAAATGTATTGACTAAGGGTGTGAATAACTATGTAAATCAAATATTTCTGTATTTCATTTTCAATAAATGTGCAAACATTTCTATACACATAATTCCACTTTGACATTATGGGGTATTGTTTGTAGGCCAGTGACAAAATCTAAATTTGATACATTTTAAATTCAGGCTGTAACACAACAAAAATGTAGAAAAAGTAGGTGTGAATCCTTTCTGAAGGCCACTGTATATTACTAATCTACCTCTCTTTGTTTCCTCATATCTTTCAGGACATGAAAGTTGTTAAACCCTTTCCATCTTGCATGGATTTTTCTTTGTCTGATGTTGGACTTAACTTTTCAAGTGCCTCTGTTGGAAAAAAAACGATAATGTGTGGGTGTGCGCACACCAATCAGCGTGCTGAATTTGCCATCATGTTGTAAAGAGCCTGGCCACTCTGATGGAACTCAATTCTGCCACTGAGTCATCACTTAACTACACGTGGATCACGTAAATCAAGTGCTGTTTGCGTGTGAAAATGTCACAGGATGCATTTGCTCCATTGTCAACATGTTTTGTTGGTGGCCCTGTCTTTGAGGGTATTCACAAACTAAGGAGTATGGCTCATCACAAGCCCCACAAACCCTACTGGTTGCTTGCCCACTTCAACATGCCATCACCACGCTTCCTCCATTCCTGAAACGTTTGGCTTTAAAGTGGCATACCAGTCTGATTTTCACCTCAATTAACACCAGATGTACTTAACAAACGGCACATCTCAATGGGTGGTCCAGGTAAGTCATGACATAGAAAAAGTGTGTACTATTATCAGCCAAAGAGATGATTTCAACGGCATCGTCTTCAACTAGCTAACTAATCCTTTTAAGATGCTGAAAAGCTGCTGCATACCGTTTTGTTTGAACGATAGTAGGAGAAAAGACCAGCAAATTAAGTTTTACCAACTGCCCAAGGACCAGATTAGACAAACTTTATGGTTTCAGGCCATTACGCCGCTATGATGATGGAAAGCTGTGGGCTCCAGTTACTTGATACATTAATGTGTGTTCAAATCGCCGGCAAGTGACTTGTTTGTATCTAACTAGCTACGTGTATTGCATAAAGCTTGCTTGTTAGCTTGTAGTAAGGACTAGTGAGCTGTATCCGTCCAAATAACAGCTATTATATTCTCCTGCATTTGTATAAAAAAAACTTTAATTCAATAGAATCAAATAGGAAGAGTATAGTACAGAAATGAACGCGTATCAGAATAAAAACGTCAATAATAAAATATAAGTAGGTTTTGATATCGCCATAGGCTACTTTATTTGGTAGGGTTGTCTCCCCAGCTAGATCTCCGGAAAGTTGAAAGGACATGTAGGCAAGCCGGCAAGAATATACTTTTCTACACACAGTGCCTTGCGAAAGTATTCAGCCCCCTTGAACTTTGCGACCTTTTGCCACATTTCAGGCTTCAAACATAAAGATATAAAACTGTATTTTTTTGTGAAGAATCAACAACAAGTGGGACACAATCATGAAGTGGAACGACATTTATTGGATATTTTTATTGGATACTTTTAAAAAAAGTTTGAAATATCAAATAAATGTCGTTCCACTTCATGATTGTGCCCCACTTGTTGTTGATTCTTCACAAAAAAATACAGTTTTATATCTTTGTTTTGAAGCCTGAAACGTGGCAAAAGGTTGCAAAGTTCAAGGGGGCCGAATACTTTCGCAAGGCACTGTACCTGGACCTTTCAAGGGCAAGCAAGACGAAATAGTTACATGACATATCAAAGTCAAGCGAATTAGTGCTTTTGCGGCACAGTCGATAGCGCGCCGGACCTCGGGCTCGAAGGTCGTGAGTTCGAGACCTGCTCCCTGCTGTTTCATTACAGTATATTCTATCAAATAGGCCTCACATAGCAAATTAGCAGTTAAATTCAACACACACACAAAAAAACACTTCCACTACAAACTGCAGTTGCTACATACATTTTTGGACTTATAAATTAATGATAATCAATCAATAAAATTGTATTCATCACATGCAGCGATTAAATGCTTTACCGGGAAATGCTTACGAGTCCTTTCCCAACAATGCAGAGTAAAAAAGTAAGAGAACTTAGCTAAATAAAAAAAATGAAATATGAACATAATAAAACAGCAATAACAAGGCTAAATACAAGGAGTACCAGTACCGAGGCATGGATTCTACAAGGTGTCCGAAAGCGTTCCACAGGGATGCTGGCCCATGTTGACTCCAATGCTTCACACAGTTGTGTCAAGTTGGCTGGATGTCCTTTGGGTGGTGGACCAGTCTTGATACACACTGGAAACTGTTGAGCGTAAAAAACCCAGCAGCGTTGCAGTTTTTGACACAACCCGGTGTGCCTGGCACCTACGACCAAACCCCGTTCAAAAGCACTTAAATATTTTGTCTTGCCCATTCACCCTCTGAATGGCACAAAAAACACAATCCATGTTTCAATTGTCTCAAGGCTTAAAAATCATTCTTAAACCTGTCTCCCCATCATCTACACTGATTGAAGTGGATTTGTCACATGCGCCGAATACAACAAGTGTAGACCTTACCGTGAAATGCTTACATACAAGCCAATGGCCAGAGTTCCAATGGCACGTTGTGTTAGCTAATCCAAGTTTATAATTTTAAAAGGCTAATTGATCATTAGAAAACCGTGTTGCAGTTATGTTAGCACAGCTGAAAACTGTTGTTCTGATTAAAGAAGCAATAAAACTGGCCTTCTTTAGACTAGTTGAGTATCTGGAGCATCAGCATTTGTGGGTTCGATTACAGGCTCAAAATGGCCAGAAACAAATAACTTGTGGAAGACTACCCGTAACGTTTGACCCAAATTAAACATTTTAAAGGCAATGCTACAAAATACTAATTGAGTGTATGTAAACTTCTAACCCAGTGGGAATGTGATGAAAGAAATAAAAGCTGAAATAAATAATTCTCTCTACTGTTATTCTGACATTTCACATTCTTAAAATAAAGTGGTGATCCTAACTGACCTAGGACAGGGAATTTTTACTAGGATTAAATGTCAAGAATTGTGAAAAACTGAGTTTAAATGTACTTGGCTAAGTTGTATGTAAACTTCCGACTTCTACTGTACCTCTTCCATTGGTTCTTCCCGTAGACCACTCCCCTGTTCCAAAGCAGTTTCCGGTCCTTGGCTTGGACGGGATGGTTGATGGCTGGAACGTACAGTTGATCCATCCCCGCTTTGAGCCCCGGTGGGCTTGCCGGTGGGCTTTGGTGGGGGAAACTCCACCATATCATCTTTAAAATAACCAGGTGGTTATCGGCTTGTTTGTTGCCTGATTCTGGTGGTTGAGGATGAAGCCTTCTTTGGTGCTTTAGGATTAGCACCTGGCTCTTTTATCTGTTACAAATCAAATCCAATTTTATTTGTTACATACACATGGTTAGCAGATGTTAATGCGAGTGTAGCGAAATGCTTGTGCTTCTAGTTCTGACAATGCAGTACAAACCAACGAGTGCTTCTACACCTGCATTGCTTGCTGTTTGGGGTTTTAGGCTGGGTTTCTGTACAGCACTATGAGATATCAGCTGATGTACGAATACATTTGATTTGATTTGATTTGAGTAATCTAACCTAACAATTCACAACAACTACCTTATACACACAAGCGTAAAGGGATGAAGAATATGTACATAAAGATATATGAATGAGTGATGGTAACTCTACAACATTGCGTTACCGTTAACGCTCCATTACTGCAGTCATTATTAATAAAGTTAGATGGTTTTGAAGAAATCTAAAAGTCTCTCCTTTGATTAGAATAATTACCACGACAATTGACAGCATTTCTGGTATTGTTACAAAACGGATTTGTCCCAAATGGTTCAGTTGGTAGCGCTTGCAATGCCAGTGTTATAGGTTCGATTCCCTCCGGGACCAGTAGGGGAAAGTTATCAAATGTATGTGCTCAACTGTAAGTCGCTCTGGATAAGAGCACGTATTAAATTACTAACATTTTAAAAAATGTAGCTAGCCTGTTAATGTTGATATGCTCGCTATGTTTACCACTACTATTGATAAAATGGGTTAACATACAAAAACACTTCAGTGTTTGAAATAGCTTTTGTCCAGTTACATTAAATAATATATTCTACCAATCTCCTGCTTACTTTTTACTACAAGTTGGGGATTGAAAAATGTGTGTTCAATAATGTAGCTACGTGTGGTTAATGTTGAAGCATGTCCATGGGGGCTCGCTCACAAGTGGCGCAGGGGTCTAGCACTACATCTCAGTGCTGGAGGCGTCACTACAGACCCTGGTTCGATTCCAGGCTGTATCACAACAAGCCATGATTAGGAGTACCATAGGGAGGCGCACAATTGGCCCAGCGCCATCCAGGTTAGGGTTTGGCCAGGGTAGGCCTTCATAGTAGTGGGCAGAGAGGACAGGATGCGCAAAGCAGTGAAACATTTGTATTGTGTATTGTGAGACTATGTAGCCAGGGATAAAAACGCAAACAAAGCGTTCACTGCCCACCCGCCCTGCTTCGGTGGGTCATTGTCTTTCAAAACATTACATGCGTTCTAAAATAAATCACATGCAGGTCTCGCACTCAATGCCTTTGTTGAGTTTAGGCCACTCACACAGCTCACTAAACTTACCCAGTATCACACTCACTAACCACACATCATAAACTAACCCAAATTATTACTTCACTATAGGTGTACTTATTCATAACAATAACTTTTGCAATAACTAGCTGCTACCACTACTAAACTACCACTGGGCTACAGTCATTTGGCTATTTCACTGCCACTGCATTCACTATTTACTTCCACTGTAACTATTCCACTAACGGCCACTATCCCACTACAACAAATAATACTAGTACTTGTACTACTACATTAGTCTCCATTTTTCAACACTAGACTCTAGCAATTTACAAAGTTTCAACTTCTTCCACCTACCATAAAAATACGCCACCCACAACCTTTTTTATTGAATAATTACGATTTCTTGTTAGACAATTATTGTAGTTGCTATTGCGCACCATTAGGTTGTCTGTGAGAACTCTGCCGTCGACGATCCGTAACTTCCTGTTTAGACAAGCGAAAGAGGAAGTATGGCGACAACAGAGCGACTCGGGCCCTCTCGGACCCGAAGAAATAGTAATAAAAACATACTTACAAGGATCAGACATGGACAAATTAGTGGCGGGGGACTTAGTCGAGGCACAGAGGTAAAATACACATTTATAAATCCTTCCTAAAAGCTGAGATTGTAAGGGTTTGGGACGGAGAAAACCTAGCTAGCTAGGTTGATAGCTAGCTACGTCTACGCGGAACGGAGCGCTGTGCAAACGGCTAGCTAATGTAGTGGAAGTGTATGTAGGTAGTTTTTTTTATTAGCTAGCTAACAAGTTAATATGCTAGCTATTACGTTATCTACTTCACTAAGATGGATGGGTTTCTTGTAGCGGACTAAACTCCACTCCATGGTGAATGAAGAAAAATAAACTTCCTTCCCCATGTCCGCTAGCTTCCTTGCTGATCACTGGAAAAGTTGTCACAGCAACCCCTCCAGGCTACAGCTATCACATTTTAAACATCAACTGCTATAGCCCCTCAAATTAGGGCAATGACGTGTGTTTCTGTGTGTGTGTGTGTATCTTGTCTGTTTAATATACACTCAGAGGGAGATCACTTATTTATGTACTGCATTTCCCTATCCTTGACATTTTCTTGTTCCTATGGTGTTCCCTCCTTGTCCTCAGATGTCTGAGGCCCTACTTCAAGAGAGGGACCATCAGGCCAAGTGGCATGGGATTCCAGTGATGCTGCAGAGACTGTATGACAGCAGTCACCTCAACAGTGACCTCTCCCAGATCCACTCCATTATCAAGGTGCAATAATTACTCTTCCCTGACCTCGTTGGCGTTGTAATGCCCCTCTTTACAGGCGACTGTTTCAGGTTTGTTTTCCTCGTGGTAGCTGTGATGGTGATTGTTGCTGAGCTGACAGATGTTGTTCATGACGTGTTTGTGTTCTCTGTATGGTGTGGTAGGAAGTGGCATCTTTTCTCTCCATGGAGGCAATGTCTTTTGTGACAGAGGAGAGGAGAACAGCACAGGAGTCCACCTCTCCCAACACATACACCTTTGACCTCTTTGGCGGCGTTGACGTGAGTCTCCAACATGTTGGAACAAAGGCATATAGAGCTGACGGTCTTGTCAGTGACCATATTTGCTATGTCAGTCAGGGTTTTAATTTCTCCTTTGTCCTCAGTTACTAGTGGAGATTCTGATGAGACTGAAAATACTGAAGGCTGTAGTTACATCTTGTCAAGCCCTTTTGAGTCCAGCCCACACATTTGAACCTTTTGCACAAGTGGCAGTGTGATAAAAGCTGGGGACACTTGAAGCATCTTCAGTCATTAAATTGTAGTATTCATGTTAAGGCTGAGTTGTAACAGACTGATTGACATCTCCTTCCAGAGGTCCGTGATGGGCTGTGCTGTCTGCTAGGGGAGCCCTGCTTCATCCAGGGGTCCAACAACGTTCCTGTGGTTACTGGGCCACTCCCCATGGCTGTCAGGAAGCCCACCCTCAACTGGAAAGATATGGACAGGTGAGGTAATTTACTGTTGTGGTACAGTAATAGGTTGCCAGTCTCTGTGTATCCATGTCTGTCAATAAATCTTATACTGAACAAAAATATAAATGCAACATGTGACAATTTCAATGATTTTACTGAGTTACAGTTCATATAAGGAAATCAGTCAATTGAAATCAATTCATTAGGCCATAATCTATGGATTTCACATGAGTGGGCAGGAGCACAGCCATTTGGGAGCCAGGCTCAGCCAATCAGAATCAGACAGAAATACTCCTCAGTTGGCTGGTCTCAGACAATCCCGCAGGTGTGGAGGTCCTGGGCTGGCGGCGTGTTTACACATGGTCTGCAGTTGTGAGGCCGGTTGGACATACTGCCAAATTCTCTACAATGATGTTGGAGGCGGCTTATGGTAGAGAAATTAGCATTCAATTATCTGGCAACAGCTCTGGTGGAAATGTCTGCAGTCCGCATGTCAATTGCATGCTCCCTCAATACTTGAGACATCTGTGGCATTGTGCTGTGTGACAAAGCTGCACATTTTAGATTGGCCTTATTGTCCCCAGCACAAAGTGCACCTGTGTAATGATCATGCTGTTTATTCAGCTTCTTGATATGCCACACCTGTCAGGTGGATATATTATCTTGGCAAATGAGAAATGCTCACTAACAGGGATGTAAACAAATTTGTGCACAACATTTTTAAGAAAAAAGCTCTTTGTGCGTATGGAACATTTCAGAGATATTTTATTTCAGCTCATGAAACACGGACCCAACACTTTACATGTTGCGTTTATATTTTTGTTCCGTACATATTCTTTGTCACCATTTCCTCACTAATGGGGTTTCTCTGTCTGTCTGCAGCTCCATGATCTTTGGCAAGGATAAAGGCAAGGACAATGAGGATTCCCTGGTGAGCGAGGGATTAAAGGAGGCCATCAAATCCTACCGCTTCATGACAGAGGACTGCAAAGGCTCCAGCCACAAATGGGACAGCTGAGCATGGATCTGGCATCATAACGACAGAGAGATACTCAGACTAAAACAGACCATAAGATGGAGAGCTTTGCATCAAGCTACCCATTTAAGCTGAGGCAATCCTGAGGACCAGACATTCTGGCCATAAACCCAATGGATCTCATTAAAGGAATGTTGTTAGGGGAACTGGAAATCACAACTCAACCACTGCAGAGAACCGTGGTTCTCAAAGCTATGGTTGTAGAGTGCTCAACATTACATTGCCAGCTGAGGCCCATCTTTGCTTGGATTCATGAACAGAATATATGTTTAGATCCTGGAGGCAGACTTTGCTAGACTTAACAGAAAGTAGTTTGAACGTGAGATATACAGCCTTATGAAAGTGATCCCGTATCATCAATAAACAGACTATATGGTTGGTTTTGTTGAAGTACGCTACCTTGAAAACAATTAAGGAACTGTGAGGTATAAGAGTTAGTCTGTTTGATTTATGTGTTTCCTGTCCTGAACATGAACACCTTTTAGCTGTTGCTTGTTCTCTTCCGCACCACAGTCTTGACTTTGGCACAGGAAATGGTCAAGGTGCAGTGGAAAGCACAATGGTGTGGCAGAGACAAAAAGTTGAGGTTGTGGTAAAGAGCATCTCAAAGTTATGTCAAATATTATGGTATGAAACACTGACATGTTCTTCTGAGGTTTCATCAACTGAAACAATGCACTGTAGTGTGTGTATGTATATAATGTTAATATCGAGTTTCGTGATGTTTTTGGGTGGGTGGAAATTTATTTTTTATTTTGTTTAACTATTCTACATTAAAATGTTGCATTTAGTGAAATATGGGGAAATTATTTTGTTGATATGCTGGTTTTTCACAAATCAGAGAATGAATAACTAAACGCATAAATAACCAAATACATTTCACACATGAAGTGACAAGTATTTGGCGTACCTTTATTTACGACTGTATCTTGTCTTGTATCGCCACCTGCTGGGGAAAATGCGTAGGTCGTTAGGTTGGCGGAGACGTCAGTGACACACACGCGCCAAGCCCATTCAATTTACTTCCCCGTTAACCGTTTGTGTTGTTGTTGTTGCTCTTGTTAAGAATTGAATCAGTGTATTTAGCTGTTATCCAATACCCCGGTTCTTAATGTTTAGGTTGCTGTGCACTATTCGTTTGTGCGTAATTCATGTCTTTACATTTGATCAACAATGCAAAAGGAAAACAGTTTTACAGAGCTGGAGATGCCTTCAGGTGCCTTCAGAAAGTATTCACGCCGCTTGACTTTTACACGCCGCTTGACTTTCCACGTTTGTTGTGTTACAGCCTGAATTTAATATTTATTACATTGAGATTGTGTCACTGGCCTACACACAATACCCCATAATGTCAAAGTGGAATTATGTTTTTAGACATTTTTTACAAATGAATTACATATGACAAACTGAAATGTCTTGAGACAATAAGTACTAAACCTCTTTGTTGTGGAAAGCCTAAATAAGTAAAGGAGTAAATATTTTATTAAGTCAAATAATGCCTTGATCACACCTATAGTATATTTGCGCAAAATGTGTGGAACAAAAAGTTCAACATTCACCTTCTGCTACCATTCCGTTCAAGCCATCTATGCATACAATTCGGTGCATACGTTGGACGATAAAAAGAAACGGAATAGACCTAAGCAGAAGGAATAGACCTAAGCAGAATGTCACGAATCCCGTTTCCTGAGTCTGTTTTTTTGCCTATGTTCTGTCCTGGAGTGTTTTTTCCGGCGTCCTGGAACGCACCCTGTCTCGTTGCCGGGCAATGTAGCCAGTTGGGGTTTCTGATTACCCGCACCTGTATCCCATCAGCTATCTGCACACCTGGTCCTGATCATCATCTCTCCTCTTCATAAGCCCGGACCTGACATCCATTCCCTGCCGGATCGTTAGCCATGAACAGTATGTTGTGCCAGAGTATCAGCCTCAAGTTTGATATAATTTGTTTTGTTGTTTGTTACGTATTGCTTGCCTTGAACTTACCTCCGTTTGTTCTGTCTTCAGTTACTCACCCGGATCATTTACCCCATTCCCGCCTGGTCGTCGGAGGATTCCGCTTCCCCATTGGATCCACCTATTTACTCCCATCAACTCACCACCGCTACCCGCTACGCCACCTGGATATATCTACCCATTCACATTCACTTGTAAATAAATACTCACCTTCTTCCTACTCTCCTTGTCCTGGTCTGCTTCTGGGTTCGATTTTGAAGAAACGTGACACAGAAGGAATAGACCTAAGCAGAAGGAATAGACCTAAGCAGAAGGAATAGACCTAAGCAGAAGGAATGGACCTAAGCAGAAGGAATGGACCTAAGCAGAAGGAATGGACCTAAGCAGAAGGAATGGACCTAAGCAGAAGGAATGGACCTAAGCAGAAGGAATGGACCTAAGCAGAAGGAATGGACCTAAGCAGAAGGAATGGACCTAAGCAGAAGGAATGGACCTAAGCAGAAGGAATGGACCTAAGCATAGGCAAAATCCTAGAGGAAAATCTGGTTCCGTCTGCTTTCCAACAGACACTGGGAGACAAATTCACCTTTCAGCAGGACATTAACCTAAAACATAAATACACAAGTTGCTTACCAAGACTGCATTAAATGTTCTTGAGTGGCTTAGTTACAGTTTTGACTTAAATCAGCTTCTAAATCTATGGCAAAGCTTGAAAATGGCTATCTAGCAATAGCCAACAAACAACTTGACAGAGCATGAAGACTTTTTTTAAAGAATAATGTGCTAATATTGTACAATCCAGGTGTTCAAAGCTCTTAGAGACTTACCCAGAAAGACTCACAGCTGTCATCGCTGCCAAATGTGATTTCTAAAATGTATTGACTAAGGGTGTGAATAATTATGTAAATCAAATATTTCTGTATTTCATTTTCAATAAATTGCAAACATTTCTATACACATAATTCCACTTTGACATGGGGTATTGTTTGTAGGCCAGTGACAAAATCTAAATTTGATACATTTTAAATTCAGGCTGTAACACAAATGTAGAAAAAGTCTAGAGGTGTGAATCCTTTCTGAAGGCCACTGTATATTACTAATCTACCTCTTTGTTTCCTCATATCTTTCAGGACATGAAAGTTGTTAAACCCTTTCCATCTTGCATGGATTTTTCTGTGCCTGATGTTGGACTTAACTTTTCAAGTGCCTCTGTTGGAAAAAAAACGATAATGTGTGGGTGTGTGCACACCAATCAGCGTGCTGAATTTACCATCATGTTGTAAAGAGCCTGGCCACTCTGATGGAACTCAATTCTGCCACTGAGTCATCACTTAACAACTACACGTGGATCACGTAAATCAAGTGCTGTTTGCGTGTGAAAATGTCACAGGATGCATTTGCTCCATTGTCAACATGTTTTGTTGGTGGCCCTGTCTTTGAGGGTATTCACAAACTAAGGAGTATGGCTCATCACAAGCTCCACAAACCCTACTGGTTGCTTGCCCACTTCAACATGCCATCACCACGCTTCCTCCATTCCTGAAACGTTTGGCTTTAAAGTGGCATACCAGTCTGATTTTCACCTCAATTAACACCAGATGTACTTAACAAACGGCACATCTCAATGGGTGGTCCAGGTAAGTCATGACATAGAAAAAGTGTGTGTGTAAATTACTATTATCAGCCAAAGAGATGATTTCAATGGCATTGTCTTCAACTAGCTAACTAATCATTTTAAGATGCTGAAAAGCTGCTGCATACCGTTTTGTTTGAACGATAGTAGGAGAAAAGACCAGCAAATTAAGTTTTACCAACTGCCCAAGGACCAGGTTAGACAAACTTTATGGTTTCAGGCCATTACGCCGCTATGATGATGGAAAGCTGTGGGCTCCAGTTACTTGATACATTAATGTGTGTTCAAATCGCCGGCAAGTGACTTGTTTGTATCTAACTAGCTACGTGTATTGCATAAAGCTTGCTTGTTAGCTTGTAGTAAGGACTAGTGAGCTGTATCCGTCCAAATAACAGCTATTATATTCTCCTGCATTTGTATAAAAAAAACTTTAATTCAATAGAATCAAATAGGAAGAGTATAGTACAGAAATGAACGCGTATCAGAATAAAAACGTCAATAATAAAAAATAAGTAGGTTTTGATATCGCCATAGGCTACTTTATTTGGTAGGGTTGTCTCCCCAGCTAGATCTCCGGAAAGTTGAAAGGACATGTAGGCAAGCCGGCAAGAATATACTTTTCTACATACAGTGCCTTGCGAAAGTATTCAGCCCCCTTGAACTTTGCGACCTTTTGCCACATTTCAGGCTTCAAACATAAAGATATAAAACTGTATTTTTTTGTGAAGAATCAACAACAAGTGGGACACAATCATGAAGTGGAACGACATTTATTGGATATTTCAAACTTTTTTAACAAATCAAAAACTGAAAAATTGGGCGTGCAAAATTATTCAGCCCCTTTACTTTCAGTGCAGCAAACTCTCTCCAGAAGTACAGTGAGGATCTCTGAATGATCCAATGTTGACCTAAATGACTAATGATGATAAATACAATCCACCTGTGTGTAATCAAGTCTCCGTATAAATGCACCTGCACTGTGATAGTCTCAGAGGTCCGTTAAAAGCGCAGAGAGCATCATGAAGAACAAGGAACACACCAGGCAGGTCCGAGATACTGTTGTGAAGAAGTTTAAAGCCGGATTTGGATACAAAAAGATTTCCCAAGCTTTAAACATCCCAAGGAGCACTGTGCAAGCGATAATATTGAAATGGAAGGAGTATCAGACCACTGCAAATCTACCAAGACCTGGCCATCCCTCTAAACTTTCAGCTCATACAAGGAGAAGACTGATCAGAGATGCAGACAAGAGGCCCATGATCACTCTGGATGAACTGCAGAGATCTACAGCTGAGGTGGGAGACTCTGTCCATAGGACAACAATCAGTCGTATATTGCACAAATCTGGCCTTTATGGAAGAGTGGCAAGAAGAAAGCCATTTCTTAAAGATATCCATAAAAAGTGTTGTTTAAAGTTTGCCACAAGCCACCTGGGAGACACACCAAACATGTGGAAGAAGGTGCTCTGGTCAGATGAAACCAAAATTGAACTTTTTGGCAACAATGCAAAACGTTATGTTTGGCGTAAAAGCAACACAGCTCAACACTCTGAACACACCATCCCCACTGTCAAACATGGTGGTGGCAGCATCATGGTTTGGGCCTGCTTTTCTTCAGCAGGGACAGGGAAGATGGTTAGAATTGATGGGAAGATGGATGGAGCCAAATACAGGACCATTCTGGAAGAAAACCTGATGGAGTCTGCAAAAGACCTGAGACTGGGACGGAGATTTGTCTTCCAACAAGACAATGATCCAAAACATAAAGCAAAATCTACAATGGAATGGTTCAAAAATAAACATATCCAGGTGTTAGAATGGCCAAGTCAAAGTCCAGACCTGAATCCAATCGAGAATCTGTGGAAAGAACTGAAAACTGCTGTTCACAAATGCTCTCCATCCAACCTCACTGAGCTCGAGCTGTTTTGCAAGGAGGAATGGGAAAAAATGTCAGTCTCTCGATGTGCAAAACTGATAGAGACATACCCCAAGCGACTTACAGCTGTAATCGCAGCAAAAGGTGGCACTACAAAGTATTAACTTAAGGGGGCTGAATAATTTTGCACACCCAATTTCAGTTTTTGATTTGTTAAAAAAGTTTGAAATAAATAAATATAAATAAATAAATGTCGTTCCACTTCATGATTGTGCCCCACTTGTTGTTGATTCTTCACAAAAAAATACAGTTTTATATCTTTATGTTTTGAAGCCTGAAACGTGGCAAAAGGTCGCAAAGTTCAAGGGGGCCGAATACTTTCGCAAGGCACTGTACCTGGACCTTTCAAGGGCAAGCAAAGACGAAATAGTTACGTGACATATCAAAGTCAAGCGAATTAGTGCTTTTGCGGCACAGTCGATAGCGCGCCGGACCTCGGGCTCGAAGGTCGTGAGTTCGAGACCTGCTCCCTGCTGTTTCATTACAGTATATTCTATCAAATAGGCCTCACATAGCAAATTAGCAGTTAAATTCAACACACACACAAAAAAACACTTCCACTACAAACTGCAGTTGCTACATACATTTTTGGACTTATAAATTCATGATAATCAATCAATAAAATTGTATTCATCACATGCAGCGATTAAATGCTTTACCGGGAAATGCTTACGAGTCCTTTCCCAACAATGCAGAGTAAAAAAGTAAGAGAACTTAGCTAAATAAAAAAAATGAAATATTAACATAATAAAACAGCAATAACAAGGCTAAATACAAGGAGTACCAGTACCGAGGCATGGATTCTACAAGGTGTCCGAAAGCGTTCCACAGGGATGCTGGCCCATGTTGACTCCAATGCTTCACACAGTTGTGTCAAGTTGGCTGGATGTCCTTTGGGTGGTGGACCATTCTTGATACACACTGGAAACTGTTGAGCGTAAAAAACCCAGCAGCGTTGCAGTTTTTGACACAACCCGGTGTGCCTGGCACCTACGACCAAACCCCGTTCAAAAGCACTTAAATATTTTGTCTTGCCCATTCACCCTCTGAATGGCACAAAAAACACAATCCATGTTTCAATTGTCTCAAGGCTTAAAAATCATTCTTAAACCTGTCTCCCCATCATCTACACTGATTGAAGTGGATTTGTCACATGCGCCGAATACAACAAGTGTAGACCTTACCGTGAAATGCTTACATACAAGCCCTTAACCAACAGTGTAGTTTTAAGAAGAGTTTAGTGTTCAAATGGCACGTTGTGTTAGCTAATCCAAGTTTATCATTTTAAAAGGCTAATTGATCATTAGAAAACCGTGTTGCAGTTATGTTAGCACAGTTGAAAACTGTTGTCCTGATTAAAGAAGCAATAAAACTGGCCTTCTTTAGACTAGTTGAGTATCTGGAGCATCAGCATTTGTGGGTTCGATTACAGGCTCAAAATGGCCAGAAACAAATAACTTGTGGAAGACTACCCGTAACGTTTGACCCAAATTAAACATTTTAAAGGCAATGCTACAAAATACTAATTGAGTGTATGTAAACTTCTAACCCAGTGGGAATGTGATGAAAGAAATAAAAGCTGAAATAAATAATTCTCTCTACTGTTATTCTGACATTTCACATTCTTAAAATAAAGTGGTGATCCTAACTGACCTAGGACAGGGAATTTTTACTAGGATTAAATGTCAAGAATTGTGAAAAACTGAGTTTAAATGTATTTGGCTAAATTGAATGTAAACTTCCGACTTCTACTGTACCTCTTCCATTGGTTCTTCCCGTAGACCACTCCCCTGTTCCAAAGCAGTTTCCGGTCCTTGGCTTGGACGGGATGGTTGATGGCTGGAACGTACAGTTGATCCATCCCCGCTTTGAGCCCCGGTGGGCTTGCCGGTGGGCTTTGGTGGGGGAAACTCCACCATATCATCTTTAAAATAACCAGGTGGTTATCGGCTTGTTTGTTGCCTGATTCTGGTGGTTGAGGATGAAGCCTTCTTTGGTGCTTTAGGATTAGCACCTGGCTCTTTTATCTGTTTCAAATCAAATCCAATTTTATTTGTTACATACACATGGTTAGCAGATGTTAATGCGAGTGTAGCGAAATGCTTGTGCTTCTAGTTCTGACAATGCAGTACAAACCAACGAGTGCTTCTACACCTGCATTGCTTGCTGTTTGGGGTTTTAGGCTGGGTTTCTGTACAGCACTTTGAGATATCAGCTGATGTACGAAGGGCTATATAAATACATTTGATTTGATTTGAGTAATCTAACCTAACAATTCACAACAACTACCTTATACACACAAGCGTAAAGGGATGAAGAATATGTACATAAAGATATATGAATGAGTGATGGTAACTCTACAACATAGCGTTACCGTTAACGCTCCATTACTGCAGTCATTATTAATAAAGTTAGATGGTTTTGAAGAAATCTAAAAGTCTCTCCTTTGATTAGAATAATTACCACGACAATTGACAGCATTTCTGGTATTGTTACAAAACGGATTTGTCCCAAATGGTTCAGTTGGTAGCGCTTGCAATGCCAGTGTTATAGGTTCGATTCCCTCCGGGACCAGTAGGGGAAAGTTATCAAATGTATGTGCTCAACTGTAAGTCGCTCTGGATAAGAGCACGTATTAAATTACTAACATTTTTAAAAATGTAGCTAGCCTGTTAATGTTGATATGCTCGCTATGTTTACCACTACTATTGATAAAATGGGTTAACATACAAAAATACTTCAGTGTTTGAAATAGCTTTTGTCCAGTTACATTAAATAATATATTCTACCAATCTTCTGCTTACTTTTTACTACAAGTTGGGGATTGAAAAATGTGTGTTCAATAATGTAGCTACGTGTGGTTAATGTTGAAGCATGTCCATGGGGGCTCGCTCACAAGTGGCGCAGGGGTCTAGCACTGGAGGCGTCACTACAGACCCTGGTTCGATTCCAGGCTGTATCACAACAAGCCATGATTAGGAGTACCATAGGGAGGCGCACAATTGGCCCAGCGCCATCCAGGTTAGGGTTTGGCCAGGGTATGCCTTCATAGTAGTGGGCAGAGAGGACAGGATGCGCAAAGCAGTGAAACATTTGTATTGTGTATTGTGAGACTATGTAGCCAGGGATAAAAACGCAAACAAAGCGTTCACTGCCCACCCGCCCTGCTTCGGTGGGTCATTGTCTTTCAAAACATTACATGCGTTCTAAAATAAATCACATGCAGGTCTCGCACTCAATGCCTTTGTTGAGTTTAGGCGACTCACACAGCTCACTAAACTTACCCAGTATCACACTCACTAACCACACATCATAAACTAACCCAAATTATTACTTCACTATAGGTGTACTTATTCATAACAATAACTTTTGCAATAACTAGCTGCTACCACTACTAAACTACCACTGGGCTACAGTCATTTGGCTATTTCACTGCCACTGCATTCACTATTTACTTCCACTGTAACTATTCCACTAACGGCCACTATCCCACTACAACAAATAATACTAGTACTTGTACTACTACATTAGTCTCCATTTTTCAACACTAGACTCTAGCAATTTACAAAGTTTCAACTTCTTCCACCTACCATAAAAATACGCCACCCACAACCTTTTTTATTGAATAATTACGATTTCTTGTTAGACAATTATTGTAGTTGCTATTGCGCACCATTAGGTTGTCTGTGAGAACTCTGCCGTCGACGATCCGTAACTTCCTGTTTAGACAAGCGAAAGAGGAAGTATGGCGACAACAGAGCGACTCGGGCCCTCTCGGACCCGAAGAAATAGTAATAAAAACATACTTACAAGGATCAGACATGGACAAATTAGTGGCGGGGGACTTAGTCGAGGCACAGAGGTAAAATACACATTTATAAATCCTTCCTAAAAGCTGAGATTGTAAGGGTTTGGGACGGAGAAAACCTAGCTAGCTAGGTTGATAGCTAGCTACGTCTACGCGGAACGGAGCGCTGTGCAAACGGCTAGCTAATGTAGTGGAAGTGTATGTAGGTAGTTTTTTTTATTAGCTAGCTAACAAGTTAATATGCTAGCTATTACGTTATCTACTTCACTAAGATGGATGGGTTTCTTGTAGCGGACTAAACTCCACTCCATGGTGAATGAAGAAAAATAAACTTCCTTCCCCATGTCCGCTAGCTTCCTTGCTGATCACTGGAAAAGTTGTCACAGCAACCCCTCCAGGCTACAGCTATCACATTTTAAACATCAACTGCTATAGCCCCTCAAATTAGGGCAATGACGTGTGTTTCTGTGTGTGTGTGTGTATCTTGTCTGTTTAATATACACTCAGAGGGAGATCACTTATTTATGTACTGCATTTCCCTATCCTTGACATTTTCTTGTTCCTATGGTGTTCCCTCCTTGTCCTCAGATGTCTGAGGCCCTACTTCAAGAGAGGGACCATCAGGCCAAGTGGCATGGGATTCCAGTGATGCTGCAGAGACTGTATGACAGCAGTCACCTCAACAGTGACCTCTCCCAGATCCACTCCATTATCAAGGTGCAATAATTACTCTTCCCTGACCTCGTTGGCGTTGTAATGCCCCTCTTTACAGGCGACTGTTTCAGGTTTGTTTTCCTCGTGGTAGCTGTGATGGTGATTGTTGCTGAGCTGACAGATGTTGTTCATGACGTGTTTGTGTTCTCTGTATGGTGTGGTAGGAAGTGGCATCTTTTCTCTCCATGGAGGCAATGTCTTTTGTGACAGAGGAGAGGAGAACAGTACAGGAGTCCACCTCTCCCAACACATACACCTTTGACCTCTTTGGCGGCGTTGACGTGAGTCTCCAACATGTTGGAACAAAGGCATATAGAGCCGACGGTCTTGTCAGTGACCATATTTGCTATGTCAGTCAGGGTTTTAATTTCTCCTTTGTCCTCAGTTACTAGTGGAGATTCTGATGAGACCCACCCTGACCACGCAGACCAATTTCCCGAAAAGTAAACCATATTACATTCCTTTGTCATAGTTTTGCAAATGTGAGGAACCAATTTTTTTTTTATGCCTTCAATATATATTCTAACATGTGTTCTCATTACAGTGAGTGATGACCTCGTCAAGGATTGTTTAAGTGTTCTGTACAATTGTTGTATATGTGTAAGTATCAATGCCTTAGATAAAGTGTTTGAATTACATGTAAGAAATACAGAAATCCTCTCCGTATGATGCCAAACGCTGCATCATATGAAAGTTACATATCATGAAAACTTGATTGCTGACATGCAAAACATTTTGGGACTATGTCAACAATGGATTAATGAAACAAATACCAAAATATTGTTTTTTGGGTTGAGTTTTCCTTTAACACTGTCTGACGGAGGATGGCGTCCACCCTCTTTCCTTTCTTTTAGTCGGGGAAGGTTAATCATGAGCTTTCCCTCACTTTCAGATGGAAGGAGTCACTAAAAGTCTGGCATCACGAGATGACTTTGTCATGTTTTTGTTTACGCTCATGTCAAACAAGAAGACATTTTTGCAAACTGCCACATTGATTGAGGACATTCTTGGGGTCAGGAAGGTAAGGATGCATACTATCACTATGTCAGTCCTTACATATTTGCAGTTACCACTGGTCATGGCCAAAAGATTCACGAAAACATTAGAGTTGTTCCATGACATTTCAGCAAGCCATGACACCCACCATTTTAGATGAAATGGTTTCTGTAGTTAGAAACAGATAAGAAGCATTCCAGAATAATTATTCCTTTGCCAGTTTGAAGTGGAATGACCCTAATAACTTATACCTTCATCTTTATGCTCCAGGAGATGATCCAGCTGGAGGGCATCCCCAACCTGCCCAGTCTGGTCCAGAGCTTCAACCAGCAGCAGCTGGCCAACTTCTGCCGCATCCTGTCAGTCACCATCACTGAGCCGGACCTGGGCAACGATGACAAGCACACACTGCTGGCTAAAAACGCCCAGCAGAAGACCAACCTCTGCCCTTCCCACTCTGAAGTCAACCAGGGTAAGACAAGTCTCACCATCAGACCAGGGAGAGAGAATAGAAGGTGTTGTCACATATAATGATGCTTCATATGACTAGCATTTAATGAAGAAAATCCTTGCAAATTACCTGTCCCTCCATTGCTCAGCGATTAATGAGATTAAAACATGATGGATTTGTACTCCTCAATGTTTCCTTAGGACTCAGTTAAAGGGGCAATCTGCAGTAGTTACATCCATTTTTGGACTTAATGGTTAATGATCTATACCTATTGATTATTTGAGAATATCACTTATAAATGCCTCATAAGCTTAGTTCAACTGTCGTACCCCATCAGAACCCAAAATATAAGATTGTTTTACTCCGATGTTTGTAAACTAAGTATAATTTTGATATCTTGGATGGTCAGTCCTTGCATCCATAGCTCTGTTTCTGAATTTGAGTGGTGAGTGGTTGCATTTCTCCAGCCCCGTGTTGCATTCCTCCAGCCCCGTGTTGCATTCCTCCAGCCCCGTGTTGCATTTCTCCAGCCCCGTGTTGCGTGTTGCATTTCTCCAGCCCCGTGTTGCATTTCTCCAGCCCCGTGTTGCATTTCTCCAGCCCTGTGTTGCGTGTTGCATTTCTCCAGCCCCGTGTTGCATTTCTCCAGCCCTGTGTTGCGTGTTGCATTTCTCCAGCCCTGTGTTGCATTCCTCCAGACCCGTGTTGCATTTCTCAAGCCCCGTGTTGCGTGTTACATTTCTCCAGCCCTTGTTGCATTTCTCCAGCCCCGTGTTGCATTTCTCCAGCCCCGTGTTGCGTGTTGCATTTCTCCAGCCCCGTGTTGCATTTCTCCAGCCCCGTGTTGCGTGTTGCATTCCTCCAGCCCCGTGTTGCAGCTTTTTAGTGAAACAGCGACACTTTGTTATTGTTTTGACTGCTGATTGCCACTTTAATGGGAAACAGTAAATTGATAATGAAATAATCTGTTCTCTCTCTGTGCGCTGGGGTTAAAGTTCTCAGTCACTTTTTTTGGGGGGGGGGGGGAATTATTATTTTGTCTTAAAGAAACACCGAAGATCACACTTGAACGTACACAACAAGATGAACATATATAGTTTCAAATATCTGCCCTTTGTTTTGACAAACAAATCAGTCCTAAAAACCAAGCTGTGATGCCCTCCGTTGAGTTTGTAAATCGCGATGTGGCACGCGAGCTGAGATGGACTTAAGTTTCAGTCATTCATGGGATCTCTTTTTCATTGAACACCTGTGTGCATCAGTGGCCCTGCTGAACATCCCGGGCTTCATTGAGCGGCTGTGTAAGCTGGCTACCAGGAAGGTGTCTGAGGCCTCGGGGGCATCCAGCCTGCTGCTGGAGCTTCAGGACTGGTACACCTTGCTGGACAACGCCCTGGTGCTGGACACTCTTATGCAGATGGCCACAGAGGACGCCGAGCAGAGCAGCACAGGTCAGGCCAGTAGATAATACATGCACTCTCCCTCACACACATGCCCACACGCCACGCTTCGGTCATCTGAGATATATTACTGACGGTCAGTAATACGGTTCAGAATGTGACCCACTTTACAGTCACGTGTGATGTCATAATCTTCAGGGATGTGAACTCGCCACTTCTGGCCGTTTTGATTTCAAAGTGAATGTGTAGATCTGTAAAAAAATAAAAAATAATAAAAATCTGACAAAGTGCAGAGTGAATCACCCATTGGGCTATAAAAGAAATGAGCAAGCAGATCTTCTCCCTGTGTGATCACTAAATAATGGTGTCATAAACTCTTCTTTCTGCTACCGCACGGCAAGCATTATCGGAGGCCCACGTCTAGGACCAAAAGGCTACTCAACAGCTTCTACTCCCAAGCCATAAGACTGCTGAACAATTAATCAAATGGCCACCAGACTATTACATTTGTTTTTTACACTGCTGCTACTCTCTGTTTATTATCTATCCATAGTTACTTCACCCCTAGCTACATGTACAAATTACCTCAACTAACCTGTACCCCCACACATTGACTCGGTACCGGCACCCCTGAATATAGCCTCGTTATTGCTATTTTATTGTATTTATTTTAATTTTTTTACTGTAGTTTATTTAGTAAAAAAATGTCTTAACTCTATTTATTGAACTACATTGTTGGTTAGGGGCTTGTAAGTAAAGATTTCATGGTAAGGTCTACTACACCTGTTGTATTCAGCAGTAAGGTCTACTACACCTGTTGTATTCAGCAGTAAGGTCTACTACACCTGTTGTATTCAGCAGTAAGGTCTACTACACCTGTTGTATTCAGCAGTAAGGTCTACTACACCTGTTGTATTCAGCAGTAAGGTCTACTACACCTGTTGTATTCAGCAGTAAGGTCTACTACACCTGTTGTATTCAGCAGTACACTGTAAGGTCTACTACACCTGTTGTATTCAGCAGTAAGGTCTACTACACCTGTTGTATTCAGCAGTAAGGTCTACTACACCTGTTGTATTCAGCAGTAAGGTCTACTACACCTGTTGTATTCAGCAGTAAGGTCTACTACACCTGTTGTATTCAGCAGTAAGGTCTACTACACCTGTTGTATTCAGCAGTACACTGTAAGGTCTACTACACCTGTTATATTCAGCAGTAGGTCTACTACACCTGTTATATTCAGCAGTAAGGTCTACTACACCTGTTGTATTCAGCAGTACACTGTAAGGTCTACTACACCTGTTATATTCAGCAGTACACTGTAAGGTCTACTACACCTGTTGTATTCAGCAGTAGGTCTACTACACCTGTTGTATTCAGCAGTAAGGTCTACTACACCTGTTGTATTCAGCAGTACACTGTAAGGTCTACTACACCTGTTGTATTCAGCAGTAAGGTCTACAACACCTGTTATATTCAGCAGTAAGGTCTACTACACCTGTTGTATTCAGCAGTAAGGTCTACTACACCTGTTATATTCAGCAGTAAGGTCTACTACACCTGTTATATTCAGCAGTAAGGTCTACTACACCTGTTGTATTCAGCAGTAAGGTCTACTACACCTGTTGTATTCAGCAGTAAGGTCTACAACACCTGTTATATTCAGCAGTAAGGTCTACTACACCTGTTGTATTCAGCAGTAAGGTCTACTACACCTGTTGTATTCAGCAGTAAGGTCTACAACACCTGTTATATTCAGCAGTACACTGTAAGGTCTACTACACCTGTTGTATTCAGCAGTACACTGTAAGGTCTACTACACCTGTTGTATTCAGCAGTAAGGTCTACTACACCTGTTGTATTCAGCAGTACACTGTAAGGTCTACTACACCTGTTGTATTCAGCAGTACACTGTAAGGTCTACAACACCTGTTGTATTCAGCAGTACACTGTAAGGTCTACTACACCTGTTGTATTCAGCAGTACACTGTAAGGTCTACTACACCTGTTGTATTCAGCAGTAAGGTCTACAACACCTGTTATATTCAGCAGTAAGGTCTACTACACCTGTTGTATTCAGCAGTAAGGTCTACTACACCTGTTGTATTCAGCAGTAAGGTCTACAACACCTGTTATATTCAGCAGTAAGGTCTACTACACCTGTTGTATTCAGCAGTACACTGTAAGGTCTACTACACCTGTTGTATTCAGCAGTAAGGTCTACAACACCTGTTATATTCAGCAGTAAGGTCTACTACACCTGTTGTATTCAGCAGTACACTGTAAGGTCTACTACACCTGTTGTATTCAGCAGTACACTAAGGTCTACTACACCTGTTGTATTCAGCAGTACACTAAGGTCTACTACACCTGTTGTATTCAGCAGTACACTGTAAGGTCTACTACACCTGTTATATTCAGCAGTAAGGTCTACTACACCTGTTATATTCAGCAGTAAGGTCTACTACACCTGTTGTATTCAGCAGTACACTGTAAGGTCTACTACACCTGTTGTATTCAGCAGTACACTAAGGTCTACTACACCTGTTGTATTCAGCAGTACACTGTAAGGTCTACTACACCTGTTATATTCAGCAGTAAGGTCTACTACACCTGTTATATTCAGCAGTAAGGTCTACTACACCTGTTGTATTCAGCAGTACACTAAGGTCTACTACACCTGTTGTATTCAGCAGTACACTGTAAGGTCTACTACACCTGTTGTATTCAGCAGTACACTGTAAGGTATACTACACCTGTTGTATTCAGCAGTACACTGTAAGGTCTACTACACCTGTTGTATTCAGCAGTAAGGTCTACAACACCTGTTATATTCAGCAGTAAGGTCTACTACACCTGTTGTATTCAGCAGTACACTGTAAGGTCTACTACACCTGTTGTATTCAGCAGTAAGGTCTACAACACCTGTTATATTCAGCAGTAAGGTCTACTACACCTGTTGTATTCAGCAGTACACTGTAAGGTCTACTACACCTGTTGTATTCAGCAGTACACTAAGGTCTACTACACCTGTTGTATTCAGCAGTACACTAAGGTCTACTACACCTGTTGTATTCAGCAGTACACTGTAAGGTCTACTACACCTGTTATATTCAGCAGTAAGGTCTACTACACCTGTTATATTCAGCAGTAAGGTCTACTACACCTGTTGTATTCAGCAGTACACTGTAAGGTCTACTACACCTGTTGTATTCAGCAGTACACTAAGGTCTACTACACCTGTTGTATTCAGCAGTACACTGTAAGGTCTACTACACCTGTTATATTCAGCAGTAAGGTCTACTACACCTGTTGTATTCAGCAGTACACTAAGGTCTACTACACCTGTTGTATTCAGCAGTACACTGTAAGGTCTACTACACCTGTTATATTCAGCAGTACACTGTAAGGTCTACAACACCTGTTGTATTCAGCAGTACACTGTAAGGTCTACTACACCTGTTGTATTCAGCAGTACACTGTAAGGTCTATTACACCTGTTGTATTCAGCAGTACACTGTAAGGTCTACTACACCTGTTGTATTCAGCAGTACACTGTAAGGTCTACTACACCTGTTATATTCAGCAGTACACTGTAAGGTCTACTACACCTGTTATATTCAGCAGTACACTGTAAGGTCTACTACACCTGTTGTATTCAGCAGTACACTGTAAGGACTACTACACCTGTTGTATTCAGCAGTAAGGTCTACTACACCTGTTGTATTCAGCAGTACACTGTAAGGTCTACTACACCTGTTGTATTCAGCAGTAAGGTCTACTACACCTGTTGTATTCAGCAGTACACTGTAAGGTCTACTACACCTGTTGTATTCAGCAGTACACTGTAAGGTCTACTACACCTGTTATATTCAGCAGTACACTGTAAGGTCTACTACACCTGTTATATTCAGCAGTACACTGTAAGGTCTACTACACCTGTTGTATTCAGCAGTACACTGTAAGGTCTACTACACCTGTTGTATTCAGCAGTACACTGTAAGGTCTACTACACCTGTTATATTCAGCAGTACACTGTAAGGTCTACTACACCTGTTATATTCAGCAGTACACTGTAAGGTCTACTACACCTGTTGTATTCAGCAGTACACTGTAAGGTCTACTACACCTGTTATATTCAGCAGTACACTGTAAGGTCTACTACACCTGTTGTATTCAGCAGTACACTAAGGTCTACTACACCTGTTGTATTCAGCAGTACACTGTAAGGTCTACTACACCTGTTATATTCAGCAGTACACTGTAAGGTCTACTACACCTGTTGTATTCAGCAGTAAGGTCTACAACACCTGTTGTATTCAGCAGTACACTGTAAGGTCTACAACACCTGTTGTATTCAGCACTAAGGTCTCCTACACCTGTTATATTCAGCAGTACACTGTAAGGTCTACTACACCTGTTGTATTCAGCAGTACACTGTAAGGTCTACTACACCTGTTGTATTCAGCAGTACACTGTAAGGTCTACTACACCTGTTATATTCAGCAGTACACTGTAAGGTCTACTACACCTGTTGTATTCAGCAGTAAGGTCTACAACACCTGTTGTATTCAGCAGTACACTGTAAGGTCTACAACACCTGTTGTATTCAGCAGTACACTGTAAGGTCTACTACACCTGTTATATTCAGCAGTACACTGTAAGGTCTACTACACCTGTTGTATTCAGCAGTACACTGTAAGGTCTACTACACCTGTTATATTCAGCAGTACACTGTAAGGTCTACTACACCTGTTGTATTCAGCAGTACACTGTAAGGTCTACTACACCTGTTGTATTCAGCAGTAAGGTCTACAACACCTGTTGTATTCAGCAGTACACTGTAAGGTCTACAACACCTGTTGTATTCAGCAGTACACTGTAAGGTCTACAACACCTGTTGTATTCAGCAGTACACTGTAAGGTCTACTACACCTGTTATATTCAGCAGTACACTGTAAGGTCTACTACACCTGTTGTATTCAGCAGTACACTGTAAGGTCTACTACACCTGTTGTATTCAGCAGTACACTGTAAGGACTACTACACCTGTTGTATTCAGCAGTACACTGTAAGGTCTACTACACCTAGGTATTCAGCAGTACACTGTAAGGTCTACTACACCTGTTGTATTCAGCAGTACACTGTAAGGTCTACTACACCTGTTATATTCAGCAGTACACTGTAAGGTCTACTACACCTGTTATATTCAGCAGTACACTGTAAGGTCTACTACACCTGTTGTATTCAGCAGTACACTGTAAGGTATACTACACCTGTTGTATTCAGCAGTACACTGTAAGGTCTACTACACCTGTTGTATTCAGCAGTACACTGTAAGGTCTACTACACCTGTTATATTCAGCAGTACACTGTAAGGTCTACTACACCTGTTGTATTCAGCAGTACACTGTAAGGTCTACTACACCTGTTATATTCAGCAGTACACTGTAAGGTCTACTACACCTGTTGTATTCAGCAGTACACTGTAAGGTCTACTACACCTGTTGTATTCGGCAGTACACTGTAAGGTCTACTACACCTGTTGTATTCAGCAGTACACTGTAAGGTCTACTACACCTGTTATATTCAGCAGTACACTGTAAGGTCTACTACACCTGTTGTATTCAGCAGTACACCGTAATGTCTAGTACACCTGTTGTATTCAGCAGTATACTGTAAGGTCTACTACACCTGTTGTATTCAGCAGTACACTGTAAGGTCTACTACACCTGTTGTATTCAGCAGTACACCGTAAGGTCTACTACACCTGTTGTATTCAGCAGTACACTAAGGTCTACTACACCTGTTATATTCAGCAGTACACTGTAAGGTCTACTACACCTGTTGTATTCAGCAGTACACTGTAAGGTCTACTACACCTGTTGTATTCAGCAGTACACTGTAAGGTCTACTACACCTGTTGTATTCAGCAGTACACTGTAAGGTCTACTACACCTGTTGTATTCAGCAGTACACTGTAAGGTCTACTACACCTGTTATATTCAGCATTTCACTGTAAGGTCTACTTACTACACCTGTTGTATTCAGCAGTACACTGTAAGGTCTACTACACCTGTTGTATTCAGCAGTACACTGTAAGGTCTACTACACCTGTTGTATTCAGCAGTACACTGTAAGGTCTACTACACCTGTTGTATTCAGCAGTACACTGTAAGGTCTACTACACCTGTTGTATTCAGCAGTACACTGTAAGGTCTACTACACCTGTTATATTCAGCATTTCACTGTAAGGTCTACTTACTACACCTGTTGTATTCAGCAGTACACTGTAAGGTCTACTACACCTGTTATATTCAGCAGTACACTGTAAGGTCTACTACACCTGTTGTATTCAGCAGTACACCGTAAGGTCTACTACACCTGTTGTATTCAGCAGTACACTAAGGTCTACTACACCTGTTATATTCAGCAGTACACTGTAAGGTCTACTACACCTAGGTATTCAGCGCATGTGACAAATAACATTTGATTTGATATGTTTCTCATATCGAAATTAATGACTGAGCACAAATCAAATCAAAATCAAATTGTATTAGTCACATGCACCTAATACAACAGGTGTAGACCTTACAGTGAAATGCTTACATAGGAGCCCCTAACCAAACACGCAGTTTCCAAAAATACAGATAAGAATAAGAGATAAATGTAACAGAATGCATCCCTACGCGTTATACAAATAGCTCATCAGAGTTCAGAGTGATGTCAGCTATGTCATATCAGAATGAGTTTTGGGTTTGAGCAGCCAGCCACATCCCCTAACCAGGCATTATCCTACTCAGCTGTGGACAGACAGCATCATCCCCTAACCAGCCATTATCCTACTCAGCTGTGGACAGACAGCATCATCCCCTAACCAGCCATTATCCTACTCAGCTGTGGACAGACAGCATCATCCCCTAACCAGGCATTATCCTACTCAGCTGTGGACAGACAGCATCATCCCCTAACCAGCCATTATCCTACTCAGCTGTGGACAGACAGCATCATCCCCTAACCAGCCATTATCCTACTCAGCTGTAGACAGACAGTATCATCCCCTAACTAGCCATTATCCTACTCAGCTGTGGACAGACAGCATCATCCCCTAACCAGCCATTATCCTACTCAGCTGTGGACAGACAGCATCATCCCCTAACCAGCCATTATCCTACTCAGCTGTGGACAGACAGCATCATCCCCTAACCAGCCATTATCCTACTCAGCTGTGGACAGACAGCATCATCCCCTAACCAGCCATTATCCTACTCAGCTGTGGACAGACAGCATCATCCCCTAACCAGCCATTATCCTACTCAGCTGTGGACAGACAGCATCATCCCCTAACCAGCCATTATCCTACTCAGCTGTGGACAGACAGCATCATCCCCTAACCAGCCATTATCCTACTCAGCTGTAGACAGACAGTATCATCCCCTAACTAGCCATTATCCTACTCAGCTGTGGACAGACAGCATCATCCCCTAACCAGCCATTATCCTACTCAGCTGTGGACAGACAGCATCATCCCCTAACCAGCCATTATCCTACTCAGCTGTGGACAGACAGCATCATCCCCTAACCAGCCATTATCCTACTCAGCTGTGGACAGACAGCATCATCCCCTAACCAGCCATTATCCTACTCAGCTGTGGACAGACAGCATCATCCCCTAACCAGCCATTATCCTACTCAGCTGTGGACAGACAGCATCATCCCCTAACCAGGCATTATCCTACTCGGCTGTGGACAGACAGCATCATCCCCTAACCAGGCATTATCCTACTCAGCTGTGGACAGACAGCATCATCCCCTAACCAGCCATTATCCTACTCAGCTGTGGACAGACAGCATCATCCCCTAAACAGCCATTATCCTACTCAGCTGTGGACAGACGGCATCATCCCCTAACCAGCCATTATCCTACTCCGCTGTGGACAGACGGCATCATCCCCTAAACAGCCATTATCCTACTCAGCTGTGGACAGACGGAATCATCCCCTAACCAGCCATTATCCTACTCATCTGTTCTTTCTGCTCATCTCCCATCAGTTTTAAAATGTTATGTAGCCATGATGGTGGTCTGGGTTTTCTGTTACATTTGTTTAATTATTGGAGCGGCTCACAGCGCGAGCGTAGTGAATACATATATATTTTAATAGCTTCTGTAAGAACAAGCAGGGCAGTCTGACTAGGCTGAGTGCCATAGAGGAAAACGGAGCACAGTCAGTCATTCTCGTGCCTTTACATCACTGAAAACCAAACCTCCGGAACGACCTTCTCTCCTTTTCTACCTCGAATTGTCGCTCATTTTATATTTCTAAACTACTCGAGGGCTACTCAAACAACCTTGTTTGGTCATGTTACCTGGATAGCTAACGAATAACAAGCTACATTGGCTTAGGACTGCATCATTTATTAGTAGTATCGCGATACTACTCTATCGTGTTATTTGGCCTGGTGTGTCACATTGTTAGTCAAAATATCGGAAAATAGGCATCTTACAACTTTTCTTGGATTTAACTGAATTTGTTTTGTCACCTTTTTTGGGCCCCTCGCCAGTTATCATCCCTGAATCTTAATGTGTTTCTTTCTCAGAGTCGCCAGACGAGAGCTCTCTGGTCACCAGTCCTCTCAGGCACAGTCTGCCCCAGTCCATGAAGATCGTCCATGAGATCATGTACAAGGTGGAGGTTCTCTATGTGCTCTGTGTGCTCCTCATAGGCCGCCAGAGGAACCAGGTGAGACAGCTGGACTTGCTTCAATCTGTAACTGAGATTGTAAAGTTTTTCCACTGGGCTTCTGCCTCTGCATTCCTTGCCTTTTGTGGTTTTAGGTTGGTTGTCTGCTAAGTATTTTGTGACATCTGCTAATGTAAAGTTAGGCAGTAAGTCCTGGGGGGGGTGGTGTATGGCCAATATACCACAGCTAAGGGCTGTTCTTCTGCAGGATGCAACGCAGAGTGCCTGGATACAGCATTTAGCCGTGGTATATTGGCCATATACCACAAACCCCTGGGGTGCTTTATTGCTATTATGAACTGGTTACTAATGGAATTAGACCAATAAAAAATAACCTGTCTGGTCATACCTGTGGTATATGGTGCCTTGTAAACAGGTTCACAGAATGCTTGCAGAGTTCAAACTGATTCCAGGTCTCAACAACCTGTTTGACAAGCTGATCTGGAGAAAGCAGACGTCCACCCACGTCCTCCACGGCCAGAACCAGAACTGTGACTGCAGCCCGGTAAGATGACCTCTCTGCTCTGGGAATGAGCTCAATGGCACTGTAACACTTAAGCACCTCTATTGCAGCCCTCACTGGTTCATCCTCTCTCGATCTCACTCACACAGGAGATCTCCTTTAAAATCCATTTTCTACGACTACTCCAGAGCTTCAGCGACCATCATGAGTGAGTTCAGTACAGACAGTATGATTTAAACTGTATTTCTGTGGAATTAGACATATGGTCTGGTACTGAGTTTGGTACACTCATGTTCAGTGACTCTGTCATTTGGATCATGTCTGTTCTTTCCTCCTCCCTCTCAGGAACAAGTATCTCCTCTTGAACGCTCAGGAGCTGAATGAGCTCAGTGCCATCTCTCTGAAGGCCAACATCCCTGAGGTGGAGGCTCTCGTCAACACGGACAGGTTGGGCTGTTAGTTAGGCAGGGGTACAGGGATGGACGACATTTTGTGTTTCTGAATTTGACAAATCCTCCATTGCGTTGGATATTTTCTCTCTATATGTATATAGAAATCTAATCTGTGATGGTAAAAAGGGCCTCCTGACACGGCTACTTTCAGTCATGAAGAAAGAACCGGCCGAATCCTCATTCAGGTGAGTGTGTGTTGACTCCAGGAGTTAATTAGGGAAACGTCATCAGGTATAGAAAGAGGAAGACGAGGGTTAAACCCCTGTCTGTCTGTAGGTTCTGGCAGGCGAGGGCGGTGGAGAGCTTCCTGAGAGGATCCACCTCCTACGCTGACCAGGTGTTCTTGCTCAAGAGAGGCCTGTTGGAGGTACGGAGGCTGTTGCCAAGCCAGCGAAGCCACACACACCTATGATACAACCGCCTTCAAGTCTTCATTTAAAACCTCCTATTAAATCCCTCTCCTCTCTGTCCTTCCAGCACATCCTGTTCTGCATCATAGACAGCGGCTGTAAGTCCAGGGATGTGCTGCAGAGTTACTTTGACCTGCTGGGGGAACTCATGAAGTTCAACATCGACTCCTTCAAGAGGTTCAACAAATACGTCAACACAGAGGAGAAGGTAGGACACTGCCCAGGGGAGAGGCACTTCAAAAGAATGAGGATCAGACCGATGGAAAGGGAGTGCAGTCCACTTTCTAGCTTAACCCTAGAGATCACTTCCTTTTAATACATGTTTGGTTTCATTTCTGCTTCCTGTGTTAGTTCCAGACGTTCATGACCCAGATCAACAGCTCTCTGGTGGACTCCAACATGCTGGTGCGTTGTATCATCCTGTCTCTGGACCGCTTCGAGAGCCAGACTGACGATGTGAGAGGTAGGTCCATAGAAAATAGTCTTAGGCCAAGCGGTGAACACGTTTGTGGCTGTGGAAACGTGTTAATCCTCAAGAGTCGACTGATTCACCGGTGCATCAATCTAAGTGGTGGTCTCTGTTTTGCTCTACGGCCCCCCACCAGTGTCTGGATTCATCTGAAGTCTGTACCATCAATGTGCCAACTTCTGTTTGTAGCGTCCGAACCGTTTGGGTTACAAACTAACTCACAAACACTATGGTGTTCTCCGTTTTGCTCTGTGATCCGAGACTAGTCTGAAGGTAACCAGTACCAGTTTAAAAACATTGATGGAAGTATGAAGGTCGTTTTGTGGCAACCTATTTAAAAAAAAAAAGGAGTTAAATATGTGTAAAATAATTATATATACACACACACCGTAGGGATGGTGCCAGGTTTCCTCCAGATGTGACGGTTGTCATTCAGACCAAATAGTTCAGTCTTGGTTTCATCAGACCAGAGAATCTTAGGTGACTTTTGGCAAACTCCAAGCGGGCTGTCATGTGCCATTTCACGGAGGAGTGGCTTCCCTCTGGCCACTTACCATAAAGGCCTGATTGGTAGAGTGCTCCAAAGATGGTTGTTCTTCTGGAAGGTTCTCCCATTTCCACACCTCACTGACCAAGGCCCTTCTCCCCCGATTGCTCAGTTTGGCCGGGCAACCAGCTCTAGGAAGAGTCTTGGTGGTTCCAAACTTCTTCCATTGTGTTCTTGGGGACCTTCAATGCTGCAGAAATATGTTGCTACCCTTCCCCAGATCTGGGCCTCAACACAATCCTGTCTCAGAGCTCTACGGACAATTCCTTCCACCTCATGCCTTGGTTTTTGCTCTGACTTGTACTGTCAACTGTGGGACCTTATATAGACAGGTGTGTGTCTTTCCAAATCATGTCCAATCAATTGAATTGACCACAGGTGGACTCCAATCAAGTTGTAGAAACATCTCAAGGATGATCAATGGAAACAGGATGCACCTGAGCTCCATTTCGAGTCTCATATCAAAGGGTCTGAATACTTCTGTAAATAATGTATTTCTTTTTTAGTTTTTTAGGGTATAAATATTTTTTTATCCATTTTAGAATAACGCTGTAACATAAGAAAATGTGGAATATGTTATATATATATTTTCCACGTTGTTACGTTACTGCCTTATTCTAAAATGGATTAAAAATATATCCTCAGCAATCTACACACAATACCCCATAATGACAAAGGGAAAGCAGGTTTAGAAATGAACATAAAAATGCTCAGGATATATATCCTGGATATAGGACAGACACGTCAAAACCTTGTTACTTAATGATTTTATTTTTGGACTTCTTTGTTGTTGTTGCCATCTTATGAATGTGTTATTCAATGCGTTTCTAAAGGCCAAAATGTATATTTTATTAAATAATTCTAAATCCAATAGCTAAATGATCCATAGAATGACCACCTTAAAACAATTCCATGTGTCAGCTTTAGAACCCCCACAACAGCATTGACTTTTAAGAATTAACCAGGCAGTCATTGTAAATATGAATCTGTTCTTTATTTGACCAGCCTGGTAAAATAAAGGTAAAATGAAAGTAAGCCCACTTGAAGCCTCAGGAGGCTTTGAAGTAGTGAAATATTCCCACTGGGCACAGACATCAGTTCAACGTCCAGTTATGATTTACATTTGGTTGAGTTGTCAACTAATGTGAGTTCAACAAAACATGACACCATGTCATTGGGTTTAGGTTCAAAGATGGTTAAAAATAAGACCAGTTTCCCCATGTTGATTCAATGTCATATACATTTTTTTTAGGTTGAAGTGACGTGGAAACAACATTGATTCAACCAGTGGGTTATGTCTACTCTTGGTGTTTGTAGAAATCCACCTCTGACTCCTCCATGTCTCTGTCTGTCTGTCTCTCTGTCCGTCTGTCTCGCTGTCTGTCTGTCTCGCTGTCTGTCTCGCTGTCTGTCTGTCTCGTTGTCTGTCTCGCTGTCTGTCTGTCTCGTTGTCTGTCTCGCTGTCTGTCTGTCTCATTGTCTGTCTCGCTGTCTGTCTGTCTCGCTGTCTGTCTGTCTCGCTGTCTGTCTCGCTGTCTGTCTCTGTCTCTCTCTGTTTGTGTGTCTCTGTCTCTCTGTCTGTCTCGCTGTCTGTCTCGCTGTCTGTCTCGCTGTCTCTCTCTTTGTCTGTGTCTGCCCTGTAGTTGTGGAGGTGCTGTCAGAGTGCAGTCTGTTGTCCTACATGGTCCGCGTGGAGAACAGACTAACCATCCTCTTCAGGCTCGTCAACATCATCAACGTGCAGACGCTCACACAGGCAAGAAACCCCCCTATCCCATTGTCTGTTGTCGGGTGTACTGTAATGCTAATGACTGTCATGGCATTGCATCCTCCTCCTAGCGATCGTAGACTTTACATTCCTCTATTTCTTGTTTCTCATATTGAGACATACACTTGTCTGGATCATCTACATGTTAACGGACTGTGATCCTTTCCCTTCTGTTTGATGGTGGCTGGACCCTACCAATGTTAGGAGAATGTGAGCTGTCTGAACACCAGCCTGGTGGTATTGATGCTGGCCAGGAGACAGAGTAAGCTGTCCCTCTACCTCAACGCCCTGAGAGAGAAGGAGTACACAGAGAAATACCCCGGCTGCCTGCTCAACAACTTCCACAACCTGCTGTGCTTTTGGCAGCGCCACTACCTCAACAAGGACAAGGACAGCACCTGTCTGGAGAACGTGAGTGTCCTCCCCAATGCGCTCACACACACACACACACACACCGACCGTTGTTCCTTGAATGCTGCCTACTCTATGGTGGTAATTCTGTATTACGTTACCTGTAAACTAAACCATGTTCTGTTCTATTGTGGTTGACTGACTTACTGTTGTATTTCTCTCTTTGGGTTAAATGAGGAAACACATTTCTGTTGAATGCATTCAGTTGTGCAACTGACTAGATATCCCCTTTCCCTGTCTCTATCATTCTCTCTCTCCTATCACTCTCTCTCTCTCGTACCATTCTCTCCCCTCGTACCATTGTCTCTCTCTTTCCTACCATTCTCTCTCTCTCTCCCACCGTACCATTCTCTCTCCCCTCGTACCATTCTCTCCCCTCGTACCATTCTCTCCCCTCGTACCATTCTCTCCCCTCGTACCATTCTCTCCCCTCGTACCATTCTCTCCCCTCGTACCATTCTCTCCCACCGTACCATTCTCTCTCCCCTCGTACCATTCTCTCCCCTCGTACCATTCTCTCCCCTCGTACCATTCTCTCCCATCGTACCATTCTCTCTCCCCTCGTACCATTCTCTCCCCTCGTACCATTCTCTCCCACCGTACCATTCTCTCTCCCCTCGTACCATTCTCTCCCCTCGTACCATTCTCTCCCATCGTACCATTCTCTCTCCCCTCGTACCATTCTCTCCCCTCGTACCATTCTCTCCCCTCGTACCATTCTCTCCCCTCGTACCATTCTCTCCCCTCGTACCATTCTCTCTCCCCTCGTACCATTCTCTCCCCTCGTACCATTCTCTCCCCTCGTACCATTCTCTCCCCTCGTACCATTCTCTCTCTCTCCCCCGTACCATTCTCTCTCTCTCCCCTCGTACCATTCTCTCTCTCTTTCCTACCATTCTCTCCCCTCGTACCATTGTCTCTCTCTCTCCCCTCGTACCATTGTCTCTCTCTCTCTCTTTCCTACCATTCTCTCCCCTCGTACCATTGTCTCTCTCTCTCCCCTCATACCATTCTCTCTCTCTCTCTCTTTCCTACCATTCTCTCTCCCCTCGTACCATTCTCTCCCCTCGTGCCATTCTCTCCCCTCGTACCATTCTCTCCCCTCGTACCTTTCTCTCCCATCGTACCATTCTCTCTCCCCTCGTACCATTCTCTCCCCTCGTACCATTCTCTCTCCCCGTACCATTCTCTCTCTCTCCCCCCGTACCATTCTCTCTCTCTCCCCTCGTACCATTCTCTCTCTCTTTCCTACCATTCTCTCCCCTCGTACCATTGTCTCTCTCTCGCCCCTCGTACCATTGTCTCTCTCTCTCTCTTTCCTACCATTCTCTCCCCTCGTACCATTGTCTCTCTCTCGCACCATTGTCTCTCTCTTTCCTACCATTCTCTCCCCTCGTACCATTGTCTCTCTCTCTCCCCTCGTACCATTGTCTCTCTCTCTCCCCTCGTACCATTATCTCTCTCTCTCCCCTCGTACCATTATCTCTCTCTCTCCCCTCGTACCATTGTCTCTCTCTTTCCTACCATTCTCTCCCCTCGTACCATTGTCTCTCTCTCTCCCCTCGTACCATTGTCTCTCTTTCCTACCATTCTCTCCCCTCATACCATTGTCTCTCTCTCCTCTCTCGTACCATTGTCTCTCTCTCTCGCCTCGTACCATTCTCTCTCTTTCCTACCATTCTCTCCCCTCGTACCATTGTCTCTCTCTCTCCCCTCGTACCATTGTCTCTCTCTCTCCCCTCGTACCATTGTCTCTCTCTCTCCCCTCGTACCATTGTCTCTCTCTCCCCTCGTACCATTCTCTCTCTCTCTTTCCTACCATTCTCTCCCCTCGTACCATTCTCTCTCTCTCCCCTCGTACCATTGACTCTCTCTCTCTCTTTCCTACCATTCTCTCTCTCTCTCTCCAATCTGCAACAGAGTTCCTGTATCCTCTTCACCTATTGGAAGGAGACCGTGTCGGTTCTGTTGGACTCAGACCGGACTTCACTATGTGCCATAGCCAGCTACATCGACGAGGCCTACATGGATCTGGGAAGAGACTTTCTGGAAGTTTAGTCCCTGGGAAGCCGTCTCTGGAAAAGGGAAAAGATGGGTGGATGGAAAGAAGAGAGAGAAAAAAGGAGAGGCAATGTCTCAATCACCTGAAGACTGAACAGATCTGAGCGCTCACTTCTTCACATAGCTGTTATTCAGGGATCCATCGGTGTACAGAATGACTGTGTGCACAGTTTTGGGCATGTGTATGTATTTTTGCATTTGTGTGTGTGTGTGGATATGCTTTAGTGGGTGTGTGAGTATTGGCTGTAGGAGTGGATGCGTATGCTTGTGTCGTGTGTGTTTAGCAGTGGTGGCTGGGGAGAGGAGTTATAGGAGGACGAGCGCATTGTAGTGTCTGGAATGGAATAAATGGGTTGGGTTAAACGTGGTTTCTGTATGTTTGGGTTTGATACTGGTCCATTTATTCCATTCCAGACATTACAATGAGCCTGTCCTCCTGTAGCTCCTCCCACCAGCCTCATCTGGTGCATAGCTGTGTTGGGGTGTGTCACATGCTGGAGTTTCCATTCTGTTTTATCTGTGGGGGAAAACAGTCAGCCGATCAGCAGCCTTTCACTAACGGAAGGGAGATTTCTCGTACCCGGTTGTCACTAGTTACCACAGCCACAAAGTCATAACCCCCTGCCTATTTCTCTAATTTCTATTCTTAAAATGGAATTTCAAACCTAACTTTAACCACACTGCTAACCTTATGTCTAATCTTAAATTAGGACTAAAATGCTAATTTTTGTTTATATTAATTATTACGTTATAGCCCATGTAGTCTTTGTGGCTGTGGTAACTAGTGGAAACCTTCCTACCCTCTGGCAAAAAAACGACGGTCCAACTTCATATTGAGTGGTACCAAAACCCTGCATTTACATGGTAATTACACTGGTGGATATAGTGGGTACACATACACGGTTAGTACTTACAACTGGTATACCTGTTTTGGTGCTAGTGTAATAGTCAAACACGAAGGAGAGGTTTTAACACAATCCATTTTGAATTTGTTTGCAGATATAAAGCATGTTAAATCCATTTTGTTGTGCAGTCAACAGTCAAGTACACCAACAGGGAAAAGAACATTACTCTATCTAACGGTATCTCATTACCATGTCAAAATGTTTTAGCGACATTTAATACAAGTGGGACCAAAACATTGATATTTAAGGGACAAGCAATTGTTTTATTTTGGTGGTCTAAAAAGGGACTCTATATTTAAAGAACTGATCCATGTAAATTATAAAGTATTTAGGCGAAGGACAAGGTCGATACAAGGCTCTGGAACATGGGACTCGCCAGAAGCATGAATGTCTTCTGTCCGACAACACAGAGGAAACCTGACTGGCCATCCTAAAATACTGTTAGGAAAGATGCTTAACTTATGGCACGAGGATACGAGACTCCCTGTTTCAGAATGTGTATCTGTATGTGACACTGGGCTGATGTCTGAGCTCTTCTCAGAAAGTGAGTGAGAGTATGTGTGTGTTCATCTAATACACAGGTAAGTTATCTGTAACTTCACTTTGTAAAGCGAATGAGATAAATAATAGAATACCACTTTGGATTCGTCTTTTTATTTAAGTGCTTTAATTCACTACAACACATGGATGTAAAGTACAATCTATTGTTGACAATGGACAGTCCTGTCAAAGGCTATTTAAGTATTTCATCTTTTAACATGGCGTTGGTTTGTGTTAGTCTTATCACAAATCATTGCTATTTGAACACACATGTCAAATATTTAACACCCATTGCAGTCATCTGAAAGCACAAGAGTTTAATCAAGGAGTACTAGCAGGCCTCCACTTCATTCTGCAAGCAGACTTAAGTCAGGCCTGAGACTAGACCACTCAAGAACACTCCACACGTCTTGGAAAGCCATTTCAGAAGACGGATGGGTTCTCCTGTTACATTTTACATGGGCTTTGCTAGTTTCATATTTCTTTTGATCCTAACAAACTCCCCAGTCCCTACCGATGACAAGCATACCCATAACGTGATGCTGCAGCCCACAATATTTGTAAATAGACAGTTTCACTCTGTTGTATTGAACTGTCGTTTTTATTTTAGGCCAAAAAGTTCATTTATTTGCAGGTTTTAACAGCCTTGTTGCAAACAATGTATTTTTTTTAACACAGGCTTCTTTCTTTACACTTTGTCATACAGGCCAGTAATATGAAGTGAATGCAATGTTGTTGATCCTTTTTGTATGTTCAAGTATTGTGGTGTCAGCATCCTGTTATGGGTATGCTTGTCATCGGCAGGGACTGGGGAATTAGGATGAAAATAAATATGAAAGGAGCAAAGCCCACCTCAGTCTTAACCTAACCCTGGGATAGGTTTTATATTTCTGTGGGACAATTACACACATGTTTATGCAAAAGACATACCAGCATGGCTTTCCAAGAGGTGTTGATTGGTTTAGTCTCAGTCCTGACTTAAATTTGCTTAAAACAAGATTTAAATATCGCTGTCTATCAATGAACCCGAACCAAATTTACTGAGCCTGAGCAATTTTGACAAAAATGCTGGATATACGGTGGATTCGGAAGATATTCAGACCACTTGACTTGTTCTACATTTCGTTAAGTTACAGCTGTATTCTAAAATTGACAAGAAAACTAATTTTCCTTATCAATCTACACACAATACCCCCATAATGACAAAGCGAAAACAGGTTTTAATACAATTTAGCAAATTTATAACAAAAAAAGATACCATATTTACATAAGTATTCAGACCCTTTGCTATGAGACTCGAAATTGAGCTTAGGTGCATCATGTTTCCATTGATCATCCTTGAGATGTTTCTACAACTTGATTGGAGTCCACCTGTGGTAAATTTAATTGATTGGACAGGCACACACCTGTCTATAATAAATGTCCCTCAGTTGACAGAACATGTCAGAGTAAAAACCAAGCCATGAGGTTGAAGGAGTTGTCTGTAGAGCGCTGAGACAGGATTGTGTTGAGGCATAGATCTGGGGAAGGGCACCAAAACATGTATGCAGCATTGAAGGTCCTCAAGAACACAGTGGCCTCCATCATTCATAAATGGATGAAGTTAGGAACCACCAAGACTCTTCCTAGAGCTGGCCGCCCAGGAAATCTGAGCAATCGGGAGAAGGGCCTTGGTAAGGAACCAAGAACCTGATGGTCAATCTGACAGAGCTCCATAGTTCCTGTGTGGAGATGGGTGACCCTTCCAGAAGGACAACCATCTCTGCAGCACTCCACCAATCAGGCCTTTATGATAGAGTGGCCAGACAGAAGCCACTCCTCAGTAAAAGGCACATGACAGCCCACTTGGAGTTTGAGAAAAAGGCACCTAAAGACTCTGAGACCATGAGAAACAAAATTATCTGGTCTGATGAAACCAAGATTGAACTCTTTGGCCTGAATGGCAAGTGTCACATCTGGAGGAAACCTGGCACCATCCCTATGGTGAAGCATGGTGGTGGCAGCATCATGCTGTTGGGATGTTTTTCAGTGGCAGGAAAACCTGCTCCAGAGCGCTCAGGACCTTAGACTAGGTTGAAGGTTCACCTTACAACAGGACAACGACCCTAAGCACACAGCCAAGATGATGCAGGAGTGGCTGCCGGATAACTCTGAATGTCCTTGAGTGGCCAAGCCAGAGCCAGGACTTGAACCTGATCGAACATATCTGGAGAGACCTGAAAATAGCCATGCAGCGACGCTCCCCATCCAACCTGACATAGCTTGAGAGGGCCTGCAGAGAAGAATGGGAGAAACTCCCCAAATACAGGTGTGCCAAGCTTGTAGCGTCAAACCCCAGAAAACGTGAAGCTGTAATCGCTGCCAAAGGTGCTTCAACAAAGTACTGAGTAAAGGGTCTAGATACTTATGTAAATGTGACATATCAGTTTTATATTTTTAATAAATTAGCAAAACATTCTAAAAACCTGTTTTTGCTTTGTCGTAATGGGGTATTGTGTGTAGATTGATGGGGGGGGAACAATTTAATACATTTTGGAATAGGGCTGTAACTTAACAAAATGTTGAAAAAGTCAAGGGGTTTTGAATACTTTCCGAAAGCACTGTATACGGGTGACCACTTAGGTTAACTAAGTGTGACCTCTGACCTTGTTCTCCTACAGCTATTTGTTCAGTGTTCTGGCTGAAGGAGATCTTGGTACCATAGCCTCAGGTTCCACTAGCCTACAATTATACTCTGCTACACAGAGCGAGAAGCAGAGAAAGGTGAGTTTGGTTAGCTTCTCGAGGTCAGTTAACTTTCTGACAAATTAATAACTTAAAGTTATGCTGTGCCGTGTGACCCTTCATTTTAATGATTGACAGACGCTATGTGTTTAACTAAGGAGCTAGTTAGGCTACTGTATGTGGTGAAGTGTGTTTTTCATGTCCCTTTACTAACATTGTCCACTTGCTGCTCCAGCTTGACCTTGGCCTTGCTCAGCATATTGACCTTATCCTCCCCGACCAGCAGGTTAGTCAGGGCCTGCTGGTAGGCCTCCTGCAGGGCCGCCTTCTCTTTGGTCAGACACAAGATGGACTCGGGCTGCCGGTGGGCCTCCTGCAGGGCCGTCTTCTCCTTGGTCAGGCTCAGCATGGACTCGCCCAGAACACCTATCTCCTCCATCCGGTTCTACACCTGAGGACAGAAAGGGGGAACAAACGATGTGGTATAAATATGAAAGTTCGCAGTCATTGGACTCTGGAGCAGCGGAAACGCTTTCTCTGGAGTGATGAATCACGTTCACCATCTGACAGTCTGATGGACGAATCTGGGTTTCACAGATGCCAGGAGAACACTACCTGCCCGACTGTATAGTGTCAACTGTAAAGTTTGGCGGAGGAGGAATAATGGTCTGGGGCTGTTTTTCGTGGTTCGGGCTAGGCCCTTTAGTTCCAGTGAAGGGAAATCATAACGCTACAGAATACAATGACGTTGTAGACAATTCCGTGCTTCCAACTTTATGGCAACAGTTTGGGGAAGGCCCTTTCCTGTTTCAGCATGACAATGCCCCTATGCACAAAGCGAGATCCATACAGAAATGATTTGTTGAGATCGGTGTGGAAGAACTTGACTGGCCTGCACAGAGCCCTGACCTCAACCCCATCAAACACTTTTGGGATGAATTGGAACACCGACTGTGAGCCAGGCCTAAAGGCCCAACATCAGGGCCTGATCTCACTAATTCTCTTGTGGCTGAATGAAGCAAGTTCCCGCAGCAATGTTCCAACACCCAGAAGAACGGAGGCTGTTATAGCAGCAAAGGGGGGGGGACACTCTATTAATGCCCATGATTTTGTAATGAGATGTTCAACGAGCACGTGTCCACATACCTTTGGCCATGTAGTGTATCTGATATATACAGCACATTAAATTGACTGATCAGAGGTTTACACGACAGGAATGCTGAAAAGTATATCTGCGGGCATTGAGCCACCCCTTTGCTTGGGTACCAGTATGTTTAGCTAACATTCCAGTGCTAACACTCCAGTGCTAGCCCCCCTACACTGGCTTCCTGTTAAGGCAAGGGCTGATTTCAAGGTTTTACTGGTAACCTACAAAGCATTACATGGGCTTGCTCCTACCTATCTTTCCGTACTACACGTATGCTACGGTCACAAGACGCAGGCCTCCTAATTGTCCCTAGAGTTTCTAAGCAAACAGCTGTAGGCAGGGCTTTCTCCTATAGAGCTCAATTTTTATGGAATGGTCTGCCTACCCATGTGAGAGATGCAGAGATCTCAACCTTTAAGTCTTTACTGAAGACTCATCTCTTCAGTGGGTTATATGGTTGAGTGTAGTCTGGCCCAGGAGTGTGAAGGTGAACGGAAAGGCTCTGGAGCAACGAACCGCCCTTGCTGTCTCTGCCTGGCCGTTTCCCCTCTCTCCACTGGGATTCTCTGCCTCTAACCCTATTACAGGGGCTGAGTCACTGGCTTACTGGTGCTCTTCCATGCCGTCCCTAGGAGGGGTGCGTCACTTGAGTGGGTTGAGTCGCTGATGTGGTCTTCCTGTCTGGGTAGGCGCTCCCCTTGGGTTGTGCCGTGGCGGAGATCTTTGTAGGCTATACTCGGCCTTGTCTCAGGATGGTAAGTTGGTGGTTGAAGATATCCCTCTAGTGGTGTGGGGCTGTGCTTTGGCAAAGTGGTTGGGGTTATATCCTTCCTGTTTGGCCCTGTCCTGTGGTATCATCGGATGAGGCCACAGTGTCTCCTGACCACTCCTGTCTCAGCCTCCAGTATTTATGCTGTAGTAGTTTTTGTCGGGGGACTAGGGTCAGTCTGTTATATCTGGAGTATTTCTCCTGTCTTGTCCTGTGGGAATTTAAGTATGCTCTCTCTAATTTTCTTTCTTTCTTTCTTTTTCGACCTAGGACCATGCCTCAGGACTACCTGGCCTGATGACTCCTTGCTGTCCTCAGTCCACCTGGCCGTGCTACCTGTCCCAGACCTGCTGTTTTCAACTTCCTAGATACAGCAGGAGCGGTAGAGATACTCAATGATTGGCTATGAAAAGCCAACTGACATTTACTCCTGAGGTGCTGACTTGTTGCACCCTTGACAACTACTGTGATTATTATTATTTGACCATGCTGGTCATTTATGAACATTTGAACATCTTGGCCATGTTCTGTTATAATATCCACCCGGCACAGCCAGAAGAGGACTGGCCACCCCTCATAGCCTGGTTCCTCTCTAGGTTTCTTCCTAGGTTTTGGCCTTTTTAGGGAGTTTTTCCTAGCCACCGTGCTTCTACACCTGCATTGCTTGCTGTTTGGTGTTTTAAGCAGGGTTTCTGTACAGAGCTTTGATATATCAGCTGATGTAAGAAGGGCTATATAAATTAAAATTTTAAAATTTGATTCCACTCCATGTGATTGGCCAAAAATGTTTAGCATTGCAAGGAGGGGCAAGGAGTAGAACAGTAGTTAAAGAGACCCAGACTAATCCCTCCCTGCTCACCTTGTTCTCTGTGGCATGTCTCTCCTTCTCCACCTTGGCCATGATGATCTCCAGATCTGTCTTTCTTCAGCTCTGCACACACGTCCTCCAGCTTGTGGTTCTTGGCGTTCAGGCTGGTGTTCAGGCTGGCGTTCATCTCCTCATCCTCAAGTCTTTCCTTCAGCTCTATGACCTTGGCCTTGATCAGCAGGTCACAACCTGCATCCATCAGGTTGTCCTGCTCCTGGGGGTCAGGGGTCACACAGAGAGAGACTTCCTGTTTAGTACATCTTCTTAGCATCTCTTATCTTGATTTATGGCCTAATCGTTTCTGGTCTATTCTGATTAGGTCTACATTTATCTTGTCTGATCATATCACATGTTCACTTTATCTTATCTCATTGATCCTTATCTTGCCGGTATCCTGTTGTACGGTGTAATATCTTGATGTTATCTGTAAACACGCACTGCCTGCAGCTGTAGTGCCAGGTCATTCTTCTCCTGGATCAGGGCCACCTCTCTCTTTCATGCAGCCCCTTGTGCTTTGCCTCAGACTTGTCAACCACGTCCTTCAACTTGGCAAACTCCTCCTTGAGTGTGGCCAGCTCCTTCTCTGCCGTGGTGCTCCTCAGGAGAGGCCTGAGCTTGAAGAAAAGCAGGGCCAGCTTCTCTGCCGTGGTGCTCCTCAGGAGAGGCCTGAGCTTGAAGAAAAGCAGGGCCAGCTTCTCTGCCGTGGTGCTCCTCAGGAGAGGCCTGAGCTTGAAGAAAAGCAGGGCCAGCTCCTCTGCCGTGGTGCTCCTCAGGAGAGGCCTGAGCTTGAAGAAAAGCAGGGCCAGCTCCTCTGCCGTGGTGCTCCTCAGGAGAGGCCTGAGCTTGAAGAAAAGCAGGGCCAGCTTCTCTGCCGTGGTGCTCCTCAGGAGAGGCCTGAGCTTGAAGAAAAGCAGGGCCAGCTTCTCTGCCGTGGTGCTCCTCAGGAGAGGCCTGAGCTTGAAGAAAAGCAGGGCCAGCTCCTCTGCCGTGGTGCTCCTCAGGAGAGGCCTGAGCTTGAAGAAAAGCAGGGCCAGCTCCTCTGCCGTGGTGCTCCTCAGGAGAGGCCTGAGCTTGAAGAAAAGCAGGGCCAGCTTCTCTGCCGTGGTGCTCCTCAGGAGAGGCCTGAGCTTGAAGAAAAGCAGGGCCAGCTCCTCTGCCGTGGTGCTCATCAGGAGAGGCCTGAGCTTGAAGAAAAGCAGGGCCAGCTCCTCTGCCGTGGTGCTCATCAGGAGAGGCCTGAGCTTGAAGAAAAGCAGGGCCAGCTCCTCTGCCGTGGTGCTCCTCAGGAGAGGCCTGAGCTTGAAGAAAAGCAGGGCCAGCTTCTCTGCCGTGGTGCTCCTCAGGAGAGGCCTGAGCTTGAAGAAAAGCAGGGCCAGCTTCTCTGCCGTGGTGCTCCTCAGGAGAGGCCTGAGCTTGAAGAAAAGCAGGGCCAGCTCCTCTGCCGTGGTGCTCCTCAGGAGAGGCCTGAGCTTGAAGAAAAGCAGGGCCAGCTTCTCTGCCGTGGTGCTCCTCAGGAGAGGCCTGAGCTTGAAGAAAAGCAGGGCCAGCTTCTCTGCCGTGGTGCTCCTCAGGAGAGGCCTGAGCTTGAAGAAAAGCAGGGCCAGCTTCTCTGCCGTGGTGCTCCTCAGGAGAGGCCTGAGCTTGAAGAAAAGCAGGGCCAGCTTCTCTGCCGTGGTGCTCCTCAGGAGAGGCCTGAGCTTGAAGAAAAGCAGGGCCAGCTCCTCTGCCGTGGTGCTCCTCAGGAGAGGCCTGAGCTTGAAGAAAAGCAGGGCCAGCTTCTCTGCCGTGGTGCTCCTCAGGAGAGGCCTGAGCTTGAAGAAAAGCAGGGCCAGCTTCTCTGTCGTGGTGCTCCTCAGGAGAGGCCTGAGCTTGAAGAAAAGCAGGGCCAGCTTCTCTGCCGTGGTGCTCCTCAGGAGAGGCCTGAGCTTGAAGAAAAGCAGGGCCAGCTTCTCTGCCGTGGTGCTCCTCAGGAGAGGCCTGAGCTTGAAGAAAAGCAGGGCCAGCTTCTCTGCCGTGGTGCTCCTCAGGAGAGGCCTGAGCTTGAAGAAAAGCAGGGCCAGCTCCTCTGCCGTGGTGCTCCTCAGGAGAGGCCTGAGCTTGAAGAAAAGCAGGGCCAGCTTCTCTGCCGTGGTGCTCCTCAGGAGAGGCCTGAGCTTGAAGAAAAGCAGGGCCAGCTTCTCTGCCGTGGTGCTCCTCAGGAGAGGCCTGAGCTTGAAGAAAAGCAGGGCCAGCTTCTCTGCCTTGGTGCTCATCAGGAGAGGCCTGAGCTTGAAGAAAAGCAGGGCCAGCTTCTCTGCCGTGGTGCTCCTCAGGAGAGGCCTGAGCTTGAAGAAAAGCAGGGCCAGCTTCTCTGCCGTGGTGCTCCTCAGGAGAGGCCTGAGCTTGAAGAAAAGCAGGGCCAGCTTCTCTGCCGTGGTGCTCCTCAGGAGAGGCATGAGCTTGAAGAAAAGCAGGGCCAGCTTCTCTGCGGTGGTGCTCCTCAGGAGAGGCCTGAGCTTGAAGAAAAGCAGGGCCAGCTCCTCTGCCGTGGTGCTCCTCAGGAGAGGCCTGAGCTTGAAGAAAAGCAGGGCCAGCTTCTCTGCCGTGGTGCTCCTCAGGAGAGGCCTGAGCTTGAAGAAAAGCAGGGCCAGCTCCTCTGCCGTGGTGCTCCTCAGGAGAGGCCTGAGCTTGAAGAAAAGCAGGGCCAGCTCCTCTGCCGTGGTGCTCCTCAGGAGAGGCCTGAGCTTGAAGAAACGCAGGGCCAGCTCCTCTGCCGTGGTGCTCCTCAGGAGAGGCCTGAGCTTGAAGAAAAGCAGGGCCAGTTCTTCACCACTGTAAACGCCAAGAAGTTTTACTGGATTTGTCTCTATTCATGGGTGAGAAGAGGAGAATGGTTTTTGTGCACTAAGGTCTGCGTTTTAAAAGGAATGATATTTGGGACTGATGTTCATGTTTTTGCCTTAATGAACCATTTATTTTATGTAACCATACCGAACATAATATATAATAAATGGAGTGACTTGGATTTCCATACAGAATAATACTAAATGCTCTGAAATCAGGTTGGGTGTCCTCCTGGGCAGAGCTATTGGGGGACATTTTTTTGTATTTAACTAGGCAAGGTAGTTAAGAACAAATTCTTATTTACAATGATGGCCTACTGGGGAACAGTAGGTTATCTGCCTTGTTCAGGTGTAGAACGACAGATTTTAATCTTGTCAGCTCTGGGATTCGATCCAGCAACCTTTCCGTTACTGTCCCAACGCTCTAACCACTAGGCTACCTGCTGCTCCATGAGAGGCTGTCTGAGCTCCTCGCCATGCGGCAGGGCCAACTCATGAGTCTGGAGAGACGCAAGATGTTGGAGGAGAAATAAAGATCACACGTGAAGCGGTTTCACTGGGACGGCTCTGTATGAGTTTTCAGGCCCAACCCAAAACGTTTTTAGCAGTGTTTTCTATGCAAAATGTGTGTGTGTGTGTGTGTGTTGTTAGTGTGTGTATTTGCCCCCAAGTATGTCGGTATGTACATGGCATGCGTGAAGTATGAGTGTGTCAGCACTTGCTTGCTTTACATTGTGTGTGTGTGTGTGTGTGTGTGTGTGTGTGTGTGTGGTCCTGGTTGAAATAGCCTGTTATAACCTCCGGGCGCTAACTGGCGCTTAGAAAAACAGGAGGGGTTGACACATGGCCCTTAAAGAGCAGCACCTGTCATGTCCTCCAGCCCCATATTAATAACAACCCATTTTCCCTGGCCCCCTTTGTCCATGGAGCCTGGAGTTCAGAGCCTCCACATAGCTGGAATAACTGGCCAGGTAATAAGGGATTAAGTCCTCTGGTTTCACAGAGGGCTGGAGTTTCACGTAATAAAATAACCTCTACCTGACCCACAGTGTGTCTCCTGCCTTGCCTTGCCAGTGATTCACTATTGATATACTTCCCCCGGCCAGCATGCTTGCTGTCTCCCAGTACCCACTATTGTAAAGCAAATGAGACAATGGCCTGCGCCCGCCAAGCCATATTTGGTAAGCAGGGCACACACACCGATCTAATTTAGAACAAAAAGGGGTGGGAGGGATCTAGACCACGCCCACCCGTTGACTGACCAGTTCATTGGACACATGACAGGGACATGTAAGGGTGGAAAGCCATAGGACGAAGCATTCTAGCTACCTTTTATCTAGTCTACTGCTCTACAGCACATTTCCAAAAAGCTCTACTAATACACACATTAGAATTTGTAACATATTGTACGTTTTGTGATAGTCGTAACATATTGTACGTTTTTCAAATTCGTTACACCTAATATGAATTGTAATTCGTAACATATCATACGAAATGGGTGATGGACACAAACGAATACATACCATACGAAATGTAACATATGGATTGGCCTGGATCTACATACAGAATAATACGAAATGTTCTGAGACGCATACTGACAAGTAAGTCTGTCCCAAACATAACGTCAACCGATGAGGAGTGGCCATATGCTTTAAGCTTCAGCCCCAACACCAGACACAACTGGAGATGAGATCTCAAAACACAAGAATCCAGCTTCAAACTCACTCAGGTGCATCAGTACCAGTCATACAGTACCCACCTTGGTGATTCATTCCAAACTTGTACTGGGTGTGGTCAATGTGTCCAGTGATCTCAGCAGCTTCTCCACAACCTTCCTGCTGTCCACAAAGGATTCCTCAGGGATAGCCATGGGGTTCAGGACCTGCACAGGATAACACACACACCAGGGAACACGTCATTGACTCTTCACATTATTGCCATTTTGATAATAAGATGGTACACGCGTTTGTGTCTCTGTGATTTTTAAAGTTTTACATGTATACTGTATGTGTTACAGAGGTACTATGCCCGTCGTAGTTTGAACTCTGCATAGAGGATCCGGTTGGGGAAGCCCTTCCTGCAGATACGGAATTCCCTCCAGTACTCCGTTACACCGCAACTGCTGAAGGACCTGGAATGGGTCCATGCCTCCTGGGACAAAGATGACTGAAAGAGTCAATCTTACCTCATCCTTGTCCTCAGTCAGAGGCATGAAAGAGTGGAGGTAGCACAGACTTAAAGTGATGTTCATGAGCTGAGTTACCGAAACATCACTGTAAGTCTTAACTACTTCCCTCTCAACTCAAGGCAGGTCATCAGAGCACCTCTAAATACTCACCTTCTGATCTCTACGAAACCACACAACTCCGATACCTAGAGACACTGGTAATGCCAGCCTGTCTCTACCTCACTCTTACACACCCTGTGAAGCTGTGACACGGTCTGGAAGGAGGCCCCTTTCTTCCTCTTCTCTTGTGAAGCTGTGACACGGTCTGGAAGGAGGCCCCTCTCTTCCTCTTCTCTTGTGAAGCTGTGACACGGTCTGGAAGGAGGCCCCTCTCTTCCTCTTCTCTTGTGAAGCTGTGACACGGTCCTCTCTCCGAACCTTCTTGAACTTCGTGTTGCCAAAGTGCATGATGGACCCCACTATTTTATAGCAACTGTACTTCTCCTCAGGAGTGAAGCCCAGACTGTCCATTGCATACGGAGGAGGGGTCAGGCAGAGAGAGAGGTCAGAGGTCAGAGAGTAAGGAGAGTAAACATAGTAAACAGAGTGGAGCAAAGATCATTAGTAGAAAAAGGCAGTCATCTGTGGCCAACAGTTCCTCCTCGTCAATTACGTTCTCCACTGTTGTCACACCCTGGGAGCAAAAGTGGTAGTGGAGGGGATTGGTGGACATCAATAACATGTATGGAAGATCAACAAGAAGCACTGTCAAAAGCTTAGAAACTTGGAGAACTCTGAACAGATGAAACTCTAACCCAAAAGCATGGATTGATTCTCATGATGTATTGAGAAAACATATGGCCCAAATGTATTTATATTTTTAGGCATTTACTTACTTATTACATACGTACTCTTTTTAAACGTTGTATAAGCACTGTGAACATATTTAATCTAAATGAGGATTAAATCATTCCAACATGACATTGTTGTAGACTTACTGCACAGCATGTCAATGTAGGCGTTGTCAACGATTGTGCGCCTCTTGCCTTTGTTGAGAGAGAGAGAGAGCGCTTGGTTGTGAAACAAAATGTCGCCCACATAGAGGGAGAGTCTCTCTGGTTCAGAACAACCTGTTTATCCTCCTTAGAGCACCTCTATGGCATTATGTACAGAACTGTGACTCACATAGATCATCCACGTACTGTAGCGCCTGGTGAGGTTGAAGAGCACAGACGCTTCATTGAGGGTGGTCAGTGTGACCATGTCCTAAATCATGTCTATACTTCAGAGGGTTCATCTGCTGTTTGTCATCCTCCTTCACAACCAAAGTATTAGGGAGAGTTGGGTAAATCTGTAGTCAATTCATACAGTTAGCGGATAATCTATCACTTCATTCTAGGGACTCCTGCGCCACAGCATTTTCAACTTTTGCTAATAATATTTCACATAGATTCTATTAGATCTGCAAATATTTTTAATAAAAAAAAATATATTGTCACAAATGTGACAACAGTGCACTTCAGAACAAAGTAAAATTATTTTGAATTAGATATGGACTGAATTACCTACACCTACTCATTCATTCAAGGGTTTTTCTTTATTTTTTACTATTTTCTACATTGTAGAATACTAGTAAAGACATCAAAACTATGAAATAACACATATGGAATCATGTAGTAACCAAAAAAGTGTTAAACAAATCTAAATATATTTGAGATTCTTCAAAGCAGCCAGATTTTGCCTTGATGGCAGCTTTGCACACTCTTGGCATTATCTCAACCAGCTTCACCTGGAATGCTTTTTCCAATAGTCTTGAAGGAGGTCCCACATATGCTGAGCACTTGTTGGCTGCTTTTCCTTCACTCTGTGGTCCAACTCAACCCAAACTATCTACATTGGGTTGAGGTTGGGTGATTGTGGAGGCCTGGTCATCTGATGCAGCCCTCCATCACTCTCCTTCTTGGTGAAATAGCCCTTACACAGCCTGGAGGTGTGTTGGATCATTGTCCTGTTGAAAAACAAATGATAATCCCACTAAGCACATACCAGATGGTATGCCATGCCAGCCATGCTGGTTAAGTGTGCCTTGAATTCGAAATATATCACCGACAGTGTCACCAACAAAGCACCATCACACCTCCACCTCCATGCTTCATGGTGGGAACTACACATCCTTTCACCTACTCTTCATCTCACATAGACATGGCGGTTAGAACCAAAAATCTCAAATTTGGAGTCATCAGACCAAAGGCCAGATTTCCACCAGTCTATTGTCCATTGCTTGTGTTTCTTGGCCCAAGCAAGTCTCTTCTTCTTATTGCAGCAATTCGCCCATGAAGGCCTGATTCACGCAGACTCCTCTGAACAGTTGATGTTGAGATGTGTCTGTTACTTGAACTCTGTGAAGCTTTTATTTGGGCTGCAATTTCTGAGGCTGATAACTCTAATGAACCTATCCTCTGCAGCAGAGGTAACTCTGGGTCTTCCTTTCCTGTGGCGGTCCTCATGAGAGCCAGTTTCATCATAGCGCTTGATGGTTTTTACTCTAAAAATTCTTGAAATGTTCCAGATTGACTGACTTTCATGTCTCAAAGTAATGATGGACTGATGTTTCTCTTTGCTTATTTGAGCTGTTCTTGCCATAATATGGACTTGGTCTTTTACCAAATAGGGTTATTTTCTGTATACCACCCCTACCTTGTCACAACATAACAGATTGGCTCAAACACATTAAGAAGGGAAGACATTCCACAAATTAACTTTTAACAAGGCACACCTGTTAATTGAAATGCATTCCAAGTGACTGCCTCCTGAAGCTGGTTGAGAGAATGCGAAGAGTGTGCAAATCTGTCATCAAGAAAAAGGGTGGCTACTTTGAGGAATCTCAAATATAAAATATATTTGGATTTGTTTAACACTTTTTTGGTTACTACATGATTCCATATGTGTCATTTCATAGTGTTGTCTTCACTATTATTCTGCAATGTAGAAAATAGTAAAAAATAAAGAAATGAACATCATTATGTTGTATTCAACTGCAACGAATAGCCTACCAACACTTACATCTTTGGTCTCCACAGTGGCTTTTGTCACCATCCAGTTGTTTAACCTTCACCTCAATGTAAGCCTCTTTCTCACCCGGGATCAGCACTTGTATTGTACCTGAGTGAATGGGCATTTAGAAGACAACAACTGAGTGGCAAAAAAACATTGCGAAATTGTCAATATTCTCATTGTCAGCTTCCATACACTCCACAGAAAGTGTTGTATGGAATTTGAAAAATAAAATTGTTGCATTTCTGGTCTTGAATCTGACAGTGCCATCAAATGCATAATTGTCCTTGGTGAGGCTGGTGAGACAAAACGAAGTTGCCTCCCGAACTCTTTAATTGAATTCAAGTTGAACACGCTGACAACTCCGGATGAAGAACAAGCGACAGCGCACCTACAATGGATAAGCGCAGTAACGGAAACACATCGTTGGAGACATGCTCAAAACTACCGGAGGTCCATTTGAACTGTAAAATGTGACTACGCCTATTCTTATATAATTATGGTTAGCTGATGTCATAAATTCATGTTCGATTATTTACATTATTCATCACTCACTAATATTTGTAAACATGGTACATGTGGTGTGCTGATTCAACAAGTTACTCCAACGCATGCAATGTGTAAAGAGTTGCGTTAATTTGTTATAATGGCGTAATTACGCATCAATTGTAGAGTAAATGGAACGCGCATGCATCCGGTGTACTAACCTTTGAGCGCACTGTAAAAGTTTGACCGGTGTGCGACAGTGTCCCTTTTATTGTCCTCCTCAAGGTCAGGGTTAGGGGAGCTACGTCAGACAGCCCCATGTGTTCCCTTCCTCAACAGCCTATTGGCTCGGACCTTGTGCATGGAGTCACAAAAGGCAATCTGAATATTTTTCTTTCCCCAAACAAATATATATATATACATTTTTTTTAAACAGCAGTGTTTTACAGAATATTACATCTGACTTTTTTTTCTGTTTTAAATGTCATTGTGTGCACAGGCCAGAGTACAGCTTCCCCAAACAGACCAGAATACATCTCCTGTTCCCAATATCCCACATTCCGGGAGGAGAGACGCTCAGTCTGCAGTTAAAGTGGTAGGGTGCTGCTGCTGTGAAGTCAAAACAAAAACTACTGTAGAAATAAAATGGAGGTCAACCATTAAATACATGTTGATGGATTATTCCATCATAATAGATGATAAAGTCAAATTAACCCTCCGTTCCCACCAATTGTAAGATTTGATTCCCATGGTGATGGTTTTATAATAAGTTACCTATCACATACTACCATTATCAACATTCTTTCTGTTGTGTATCATTTTTTACTTTTATTTTGTCTCAGTCATTTTTTAACTACAGGGTGAATGTCTAGTAATACTAAACTGGTCAAGAATTCCAGGAAGTGGATTTTGTATTTCTGCTCTTAGATTACAGTTGTCAAGATGCAGCACATACTGTACCTAATTTGCTTAACTACAGTGCTGATACAGGGAACAGGCCATGGGGGGACCTAGTACATTCACTTTCACACAGCAGCAACATGAAACATCTCCTATACTTCTAATGAATCGTTTCCTTGTGCCAATGAAAATGCAACCTACAGTAAGTGTATCTGGTCTGTTTTTGATTTATGATCAGAAGATTTATGAAGAGAACCCCTATTGGCTATTATCCTCTGGCTTTGCCCTGATGTTGATGCAATTTCAGAGTTTAAGTTTGACTTGTTTGCTGATGTTTTACAGCAAGCAAGCCTCTTCCAACCTCAACAGACTCCTATCAGTCATCAGCTACAGCAATGCATAGACCCAGATATGCAGAGAGGGCAGACTCTGGCTAAAGCCGTCTTCCATTCTTGGTCCTAATCTCCCACTGTGCTGCTACTACCCCCACACAACATCCCCAGCCCACAGAGGCAGCAATAACGTGAGCTAATCAGTCTTTTCGCGACTCGGCTGGTAGAGATACCAATGCCTTTAGTCTCAAGGCTCCAGGGGCCAGCCTATGCTACGATTAGGCAGTGCCAACCCAGCCTCTTTCCCTCTCTGATATGGGCACCCACAGCTGTCCTTCTATTTTGGAGCATGCTGTGACAGCGGCACCAGCATGCTGTGACAACCCCACCCCACCCCCACCGACGCCCAGTCCAGAACAATAGACACGCTCAAATAAACATTACAAACTTAGAAACCACTCAGACTACAGAATACCAGAGCTATCCCTCAGTCAATCCTTTTGCTGCCACACAGTATGTCCAGGCAGGACCAATCGGCAAGGCCTGGGGTCAACACCAGCTACAACAAACAGAAGGAAATGTACCTCTTGAAACATGGATAAAACAATGGTTACATTTTATTAGTTTGTATTTCTCTAAACTATCCACGTGGTCCTTGCTTCATATACAATATAAATGGAAAGCTGAAACAAGTGTCTGAATTTTTTTATTTTGTATTTTTTTATCACAGGTAAAAATCAAATCAACATGTATTTGTCACATGTTTTGTAAACAGTTGTAGACTAACAGTGAAATGTTTACTTGGGGGCCCTTCTTAACAATGCAGAGAGAAAGAAAATAGAGAAAACATAGAAAAGTAAAACACGTAATAATAAATACACAATGTGTCATGATAACTTGGCTTTATACACATGGTACCAGTACTGAGTTGATATGCAGGGGTACCAGTACTGAGTTGATATGCAGGGGTACCAGTACTGAGTTGATATGCAGGGGTACCAGGTCATTGAGGTAGATATGTACATATAACTAGGAATCAAGTGACAGATAATAAACAGTGGCAACAACAGCAACAGAAAAGGTCAATGCAGGTTGTCCGGGTAGCTATTTGGTTAATTATTTAACTACCTATTTATCAGTCTCATGGCTTGGGCCTAGAAGCTGTTCAGGTTCCTGTTGGTTCCAGACTTGGTGCATCAGTGTTACTTGCCGTGCAGTAGCAGAGAGAACTACCTTTGACTTGGGTGGCTAGAGTCTTTGACAATTTTAAGGGTCTTTCTCTGACACCGCCTGGTATAGAGGTCCTGGATAGCAGGGAACTCAGCTCCAGTGATGTACTGGGCTGTTCGCACTACCCTCTGAGGTTGGATGCCAAGCAGTTGCCATACCAAGCGGTAATGCAGACAGTCAAGATGCTCTCAATGGTGCAGTTGTATAACTTTTTGAGGATCTGAGGGCCTCCTGAAGGGGAAGAGGTGCTGCCGTGCCCTCTTCACAACTGTGTGGGTGTGTGTGGATCATGTTAATTCCTTAGTGATGTAAGCACAGATGAACTTGAAGCTCTCGACCCGCTCCACTACAGCCCTGTCGAAGTGGATGGGGATGTGCTTGCCTCTCCATTTCCTGTAGTCCACGATCAGCTCCTTTGCCTTGCTGACATTGAGGGAGAGGTTGTTGTCCTGACAGGGAGTACAGGAGGTGACTAAGCACACACCCCTGAGGGTAAATGGTTTGGTCTGGAGAGAGGTGAGTGGCATAGACTTCTCTTGCACAATTTGTTGAAGACTTTTTGAGGCTATTGGATAATATTTTGTGTTTATCACGAGAAGCCTTCACGTTGACTTGAATTATGAATAGAAAACGTACCCCAGAACTGTCAGGAAAACAGCTTGTGGATGACTCTGTGAAGACCTTCGTCAGGCTAGTAGCATGTGGTCATTTCCATGTAAAAGGACCCATGAGCACCAACATGTGAAGGACCCATGAGCACCAACATGTAAAAGGACCCATGAGCACCAACATGTTAAAGGACCCATGAGCACCAACATGTAAAGGACCCATGAGCACCAACATGTAAAGGACCCATGAGCACCAACATGTTAAAGGATCCATGAGCACCAACATGTTAAAGGATCCATGAGCAGCAACATGTAAAGGACCCATGAGCACCAACATGTTAAAGGACCCATGAGCAACAACATGTTAAAGGACCCATGAGCACCAACATGTTAAAGGATCCATGAGCACCAACATGTTAAAGGATCCATGAGCACCAACATGTTAAAGGACCCATGAGCACCAACATGTTAAAGGACCCATGAGCACCAACATGTTAAAGGACCCATGAGCACCAACATGTTAAAGGACCCATGAGGACCAACATGTTAAAGGATCCATGAGCACCAACATGTTAAAGGACCCATGAGCACCAACATGTAAAGGACCCATGAGCACCAACATGTTAAAGGACCCATGAGCACCAACATGTTAAAGGACCCATGAGCACCAACATGTTAAAGGACCCATGAGCACCAACATGTTAAAGGACCCATGAGCACCAACATGTTAAAGGACCCATGAGCACCAACATATTAAAGGATCCATGAGCACCAACATGTTAAAGGACCCATGAGGACCAACATGTTAAAGGACCCATGAGCACCAACATGTTAAAGGATCCATGAGCACCAACATGTAAAGGACCCATGAGCACCAACATGTTAAAGGACCCATGAGCACCAACATGTTAAAGGACCCATGAGCACCAACATGTAAAGGACCCATGAGCACCAACATGTTAAAGGACCCATGAGCACCAACATGTTAAAGGACCCATGAGCACCAACATGTTAAAGGACCCATGAGCACCAACATGTTAAAGGACCCATGAGCACCAACATGTTAAAGGACCCATGAGCACCAACATGTTAAAGGACCCATGAGGACCAACATGTTAAAGGATCCATGAGCACCAACATGTTAAAGGACCCATGAGCACCAACATGTAAAGGACCCATGAGCACCAACATGTTAAAGGACCCATGAGCACCAACATGTTAAAGGACCCATGAGCACCAACATGTTAAAGGACCCATGAGCACCAACATGTTAAAGGACCCATGAGCACCAACATATTAAAGGATCCATGAGCACCAACATGTTAAAGGACCCATGAGGACCAACATGTTAAAGGACCCATGAGCACCAACATGTTAAAGGATCCATGAGCACCAACATGTAAAGGACCCATGAGCACCAACATGTTAAAGGACCCATGAGCACCAACATGTTAAAGGACCCATGAGCACCAACATGTAAAGGACCCATGAGCACCAACATGTTAAAGGACCCATGAGCACCAACATGTTAAAGGACCCATGAGCACCAACATGTAAAGGACCCATGAGCACCAACATGTTAAAGGACCCATGAGCACCAACATGTTAAAGGACCCATGAGCACCAACATGTTAAAGGACCCATGAGCACCAACATGTTAAAGGACCCATGAGCACCAACATGTTAAAGGACCCATGAGGACCAACATGTTAAAGGATCCATGAGCACCAACATGTTAAAGGACCCATGAGCACCAACATGTAAAGGACCCATGAGCACCAACATGTTAAAGGACCCATGAGCACCAACATGTTAAAGGACCCATGAGGACCAACATGTTAAAGGACCCATGAGCACCAACATGTTAAAGGACCCATGAGCACCAACATGTAAAGGACCCATGAGCACCAACATGTTAAAGGACCCATGAGCACCAACATGTTAAAGGACCCATGAGCACCAACATGTTAAAGGACCCATGAGCACCAACATGTTAAAGGACCCATGAGGACCAACATGTTAAAGGATCCATGAGCACCAACATGTTAAAGGACCCATGAGCACCAACATGTTAAAGGACCCATGAGCACCAACATGTTAAAGGACCCATGAGCACCAACATGTTAAAGGACCCATGAGCACCAACATGTTAAAGGACCCATGAGCACCAACATGTAAAGGACCCATGAGCACCAACATGTTAAAGGATCCATGAGCACCAACATGTTAAAGGACCCATGAGCACCAACATGTTAAAGGACCCATGAGCACCAACATGTTAAAGGACCCATGAGCACCAACATGTTAAAGGACCCATGAGCACCAACATGTGAAGTTAACAGGAGCACCAACATGTTAAAGGACCCATGAGCACCAACATGTTAAAGGACCCATGAGCACCAACATGTAAAGGACCCATGAGCACCAACATGTAAAGGACCCATGAGCACCAACATGTAAAGGACCCATGAGCACCAACATGTTAAAGGACCCATGAGCACCAACATGTTAAAGGACCCATGAGCACCAACATGTAAAGGACCCATGAGCACCAACATGTTAACGGACCCATGAGCACCAACATGTTAAAGGACCCATGAGCACCAACATGTTAAAGGACCCATGAGCACCAACATGTAAAGGACCCAAGAGCACCAACATGTTAACGGACCCATGAGCACCAACATGTTAAAGGACCCATGAGCACCAACATGTAAAGGACCCATGAGGACCAACATGAAAAGGACCCATGAGCACCAACATGTTAAAGAACCCATGAGCACCAACATGTTAAAGGACCCATGAGCACCAACATGTTAAAGGACCCATGAGCACCAACATGTAAAGGACCCATGAGCACCAACATGTAAAGGACCCATGAGCACCAACATGTTAAAGGACCCATGAGCACCAACATGTTAAAGGACCCATGAGCACCAACATGTTAACGGACCCATGAGCACCAACATGTTAAAGGACCCATGAGCACCAACATGTTAACGGACCCATGAGCACCAACATGTTAAAGGACCCATGAGCACCAACATGTTAAAGGACCCATGAGCACCAACATGAGCACCAACATGTTAAAGGACCCATGAGCACCAACATGTGAAGTTAACAGGAGCACCAACATGTTAAAAGACCCATGAGCACCAACATGTTAAAGGACCCATGAGCACCAACATGTTAACGGACCCATGAGCACCAACATGTTAAAGGACCCATGAGCACCAACATGTTAACGGACCCATGAGCACCAACATGTTAAAGGACCCATGAGCACCAACATGTTAAAGGACCCATGAGCACCAACAGGAGCACCAACATGTTAAAGGACCCATGAGCACCAACATGTGAATTTAACAGGAGCACCAACATGTTAAAAGACCCATGAGCACCAACATGTGAAGGACCCATGAGCACCAACATGTTAAAGGACCCATGAGCACCAACATGTTAAAGGACCCATGAGCACCAACATGTTAAAGGACCCATGAGCACCAACATGTGAAGTTAACAGGAGCACCAACATGTTAAAGGACCCATGAGCACCAACATGTTAAAGGACCCATGAGCACCAACATGTAAAGGACCCATAAGCACCAACATGTTAACGGACCCATGAGCACCAACATGTTAAAGGACCCATGAGCATCAACATGTAAAGGACCCATGAGCACCAACATGTAAAGGACCCATGAGCACCAACATGTTAAAGGACCCATGAGCACCAACATGTTAAAGGACCCATGAGCACCAACATGTAAAGGACCCATGAGCACCAACATGTTAAAGGACCCATGAGCAACAACATGTTAAAGGACCCATGAGCACCAACATGTTAAAGGATCCATGAGCACCAACATGTTAAAGGATCCATGAGCACCAACATGTTAAAGGACCCATGAGCACCAACATGTTAAAGGACCCATGAGCACCAACATGTTAAAGGACCCATGAGCACCAACATGTTAAAGGACCCATGAGGACCAACATGTTAAAGGATCCATGAGCACCAACATGTTAAAGGACCCATGAGCACCAACATGTAAAGGACCCATGAGCACCAACATGTAAAGGACCCATGAGCACCAACATGTTAAAGGACCCATGAGCAACAACATGTTAAAGGACCCATGAGCACCAACATGTTAAAGGATCCATGAGCACCAACATGTTAAAGGATCCATGAGCACCAACATGTTAAAGGACCCATGAGCACCAACATGTTAAAGGACCCATGAGCACCAACATGTTAAAGGACCCATGAGCACCAACATGTTAAAGGACCCATGAGGACCAACATGTTAAAGGATCCATGAGCACCAACATGTTAAAGGACCCATGAGCACCAACATGTAAAGGACCCATGAGCACCAACATGTTAAAGGACCCATGAGCACCAACATGTTAAAGGACCCATGAGCACCAACATGTTAAAGGACCCATGAGCACCAACATGTTAAAGGACCCATGAGCACCAACATGTTAAAGGACCCATGAGCACCAACATATTAAAGGATCCATGAGCACCAACATGTTAAAGGACCCATGAGCACCAACATGTTAAAGGATCCATGAGCACCAACATGTAAAGGACCCATGAGCACCAACATGTTAAAGGACCCATGAGCACCAACATGTTAAAGGACCCATGAGCACCAACATGTAAAGGACCCATGAGCACCAACATGTTAAAGGACCCATGAGCACCAACATGTTAAAGGACCCATGAGCACCAACATGTAAAGGACCCATGAGCACCAACATGTTAAAGGACCCATGAGCACCAACATGTAAAGGACCCATGAGCACCAACATGTTAAAGGACCCATGAGCACCAACATGTTAAAGGACCCATGAGCACCAACATGTAAAGGACCCATGAGCACCAACATGTTAAAGGACCCATGAGCACCAACATGTTAAAGGACCCATGAGCACCAACATGTTAAAGGACCCATGAGCACCAACATGTTAAAGGACCCATGAGCACCAACATGTTAAAGGACCCATGAGGACCAACATGTTAAAGGATCCATGAGCACCAACATGTTAAAGGACCCATGAGCACCAACATGTAAAGGACCCATGAGCACCAACATGTTAAAGGACCCATGAGCACCAACATGTTAAAGGACCCATGAGGACCAACATGTTAAAGGACCCATGAGCACCAACATGTTAAAGGACCCATGAGCACCAACATGTAAAGGACCCATGAGCACCAACATGTTAAAGGACCCATGAGCACCAACATGTTAAAGGACCCATGAGCACCAACATGTTAAAGGACCCATGAGCACCAACATGTTAAAGGACCCATGAGCACCAACATGTTAAAGGACCCATGAGGACCAACATGTTAAAGGATCCATGAGCACCAACATGTTAAAGGACCCATGAGCACCAACATGTTAAAGGACCCATGAGCACCAACATGTTAAAGGACCCATGAGCACCAACATGTTAAAGGACCCATGAGCACCAACATGTTAAAGGACCCATGAGCACCAACATGTAAAGGACCCATGAGCACCAACATGTTAAAGGATCCATGAGCACCAACATGTTAAAGGACCCATGAGCACCAACATGTTAAAGGACCCATGAGCACCAACATGTTAAAGGACCCATGAGCACCAACATGTTAAAGGACCCATGAGCACCAACATGTGAAGTTAACAGGAGCACCAACATGTTAAAGGACCCATGAGCACCAACATGTTAAAGGACCCATGAGCACCAACATGTAAAGGACCCATGAGCACCAACATGTAAAGGACCCATGAGCACCAACATGTAAAGGACCCATGAGCACCAACATGTTAAAGGACCCATGAGCACCAACATGTTAAAGGACCCATGAGCACCAACATGTTAAAGGACCCATGAGCACCAACATGTTAAAGGACCCATGAGCACCAACATGTTCAAGGACCCATGAGCACCAACATGTTAAAGGACCCATGAGCACCAACATGTTAAAGGACCCATGAGCACCAACATGTTAAAGGACCCATGAGCACCAACATGTTAAAGGACCCATGAGCACCAACATGTTAAAGGACCCATGAGCACCAACATGTTAAAGGATCCATGAGCACCAACATGTTAAAGGACCCATGAGCACCAACATGTTAAAGGACCCATGAGCACCAACATGTGAAGTTAACAGGAGCACCAACATGTTAAAGGACCCATGAGCACCAACATGTTAAAGGACCCATGAGCACCAACATGTTAAAGGACCCATGAGCACCAACATGTAAAGGACCCATGAGCACCAACATGTTAACGGACCCATGAGCACCAACATGTTAAAGGACCCATGAGCACCAACATGTTAAAGGACCCATGAGCACCAACATGTAAAGGACCCAAGAGCACCAACATGTTAACGGACCCATGAGCACCAACATGTTAAAGGACCCATGAGCACCAACATGTAAAGGACCCATGAGGACCAACATGTAAAGGACCCATGAGCACCAACATGTTAAAGAACCCATGAGCACCAACATGTTAAAGGACCCATGAGCACCAACATGTTAAAGGACCCATGAGCACCAACATGTAAAGGACCCATGAGCACCAACATGTAAAGGACCCATGAGCACCAACATGTTAAAGGACCCATGAGCACCAACATGTGAAGTTAACAGGAGAACCAACATGTTAAAGGACCCATGAGCACCAACATGTTAAAGGACCCATGAGCACCAACATGTTAAAGGACCCATGAGCACCAACATGTAAAGGACCCATGAGCACCAACATGTTAACGGACCCATGAGCACCAACATGTTAAAGGACCCATGAGCACCAACATGTTAAAGGACCATTGAGCACCAACATGTAAAGGACCCATGAGCACCAACATGTTAACGGACCCATGAGCACCAACATGTCAAAGGACCCATGAGCACCAACATGTAAAGGACCCATGAGCACCAACATGTTAAAGGACCCATGAGCACCAACATTTTAAAGGACCCATGAGCACCAACATGTTAAAGGACCCATGAGCACCAACATGTTAAAGGACCCATGAGCACCAACATGTTAAAGGACCCATGAGCACCAACATGTTAAAGGACCCATGAGCACCAACATGTTAAAGGACCCATGAGCACCAACATGTTAAAGGACCCATGAGCACCAACATGTTAAAGGACCCATGAGCACCAACATGTTAAAGGATCCATGAGCACCAACATGTTAAAGGACCCATGAGCACCAACATGTTAAAGGATCCATGAGCACCAACATGTTAAAGGACCCATGAGCACCAACATGTAAAGGACCCATGAGCACCAACATGTTAAAGGACCCATGAGCACCAACATGTTAAAGGATCCATGAGCACCAACATGTTAAAGGACCCATGAGCACCAACATGTAAAGGACCCATGAGCACCAACATGTTAAAGGACCCATGAGCACCAACATGTTAAAGGACCCATGAGCACCAACATGTGAAGTTAACAGGAGCACCAACATGTAAAGGACCCATGAGCACCAACATGTTAAAGGACCCATGAGCACCAACATGTAAAGGACCCATGAGCACCAACATGTTAACGGACCCATGAGCACCAACATGTTAAAGGACCCATGAGCACCAACATGTTAAAGGACCCATGAGCACCAACATGTTAAAGGACCCATGAACACCAACATGTAAAGGACCCATGAGCACCAACATGTTAAAGGACCCATGAGCACCAACATGTTAAAGGACCCATGAGCACCAACATGTAAAGGACCCATGAGCACCAACATGTTAAAGGACCCATGAGCACCAACATGTAAAGGACCCATGAGCACCAACATGTTAAAGGACCCATGAGCACCAACATGTTAAAGGACCCATGAGCACCAACATGTTAAAGGACCCATGACCACCAACATGTTAAAGGACCCATGAGCACCAACATTTAAAGGACCCATGAGCACCAACATGTTAAAGGACCCATGAGCACCAACATGTTAAAGGACCCATGAGCACCAACATGTTAAAGGACCCATGAGCACCAACATGTAAATAACCCATGAGCACCAACATGTTAAAGGACCCATGAGCACCAACATGTTAAAGGACCCATGAGCACCAACATGTTAAAGGACCCATGAGCACCAACATGTAAAGGACCCATGAGCACCAACATGTTAAAGGACCCATGAGCACCAACATGTTAAAGGACCCATGAGCACCAACATGTTAAAGGACCCATGAGCACCAACATGTTAAAGGACCCATGAGCACCAACATGTAAAGGACCCATGAGCACCAACATGTTAAAGGACCCATGTGCACCAACATGTTAAAGGACCCATGAGCACCAACATGTTAAAGGACCCATGAGCACCAACATGTAAAGGACCCATGAGCACCAACATGTTAAAGGACCCATGAGCACCAACATGTAAAGGACCCATGAGCACCAACATGTTAAAGGATCCATGAGCACCAACATGTTAAAGGACCCATGAGCACCAACATGTAAAGGACCCATGAGCACCAACATGTAAAGGACCCATGAGCACCAACATG